>NW_027307906.1:282500-396000 GCF_047496885.1 Scyliorhinus torazame | reverse complement strand
CATCACGAGCTTCGTGTGGGCAGGGAAAGTTCCGAGAGTAAGGAGGGGGTTCCTTCAGCGTAGTAGGGACAGAGGAGGATTGGCACTACCGAACTTGGGCGATTACTATTGGGCCGCCAATGTGGCAATGATACGTAAATGGATGATGGAGGGTGAGGGAGCGGCGTGGGAAAGACTGGAGAGAAAGTCCTGTAAAGGGACGAGTTTAGAGGCGCTGGTGACGGCGCCGCTACCGATCTCACCTAAAAAGTTTACCACGAACCCGGTGGTGGCGGCAACATTGAATATCTGGGGACAGTGGAGGCGACAGAGAGGGGTGCGGGGAGCCCTGGTGGGGTCCCCAATCAGGAACAACCATAGGTTCGCCCCAGGAAGAATGGATGGAGGATTTCAGAGCTGGTTCCAGTTGGGAATTAGGAGGGTGGGAGATTTATTTATAGATGGGACTTTTGCGAGCTTGGGAGCATTGGAGGAAAAGTATAAGTTGCCCCGGGGAAATTTCTTGAGATATATGCAGGTGAGGGCATTTACTAGACAACAGGTGAGGGAATTTCCATTGCTCCCGACACAGGGGATACAGGACAGGGTGCTTTCAGGGGTGTGGGTCGGAGAGGGCAAGGTGTCAGAGATTTACCGAGAGATGAGGGAAGAGGGGGAGGAGTCGGTGGGCGAACTAAAAGGAAAGTGGGAAGAAGAACTAGGGGAGGAGATAGAGGAGGGTATGTGGGCTGATGCCCTAAGCAGGGTAAATTCCTCTTCCTCATGCGCCAGGCTTAGCCTGATTCAATTTAAGGTGCTACATAGAGCACACATAACGGGAGCAAGATTGAGCAGGTTCTTTGGAGTGGAGGACAAATGTGGGAGGTGTGGCGGGAGCCCGGCAAACCACGCACATATGTTTTGGGCATGCCCGGCACTGGAAGGGTATTGGAAGGGAGTGACGGGAGTGATTTCGCGGGTGGTGAAGGCCCGGGTCAAACCAGGCTGGGGGTTAGCTCTATTTGGAGTTGCGGAAGAGCCGGGAGTGCAGGAGGCGAAAGAGGCCGACGTTGTGGCCTTTGCGTCCCTAGTAGCCCGGCGCAGGATCCTACTCATGTGGAAGGAGGCGAAACCCCCCGGACTGGAGGCCTGGGTAAATGATATGGCGGGGTTCATTAAACTGGAGCAGATAAAGTTTGCCCTGAGAGGATCGGCTCAAGGGTTCACCAGGCGGTGGCAGCCATTTCTCGACTACCTAGGGGAACGTTAGAGGGAAGACAGATGACCAGCAGCAGCAACCCAGGGGGAGGGGGGCGGGGGGGGGGAGGGGGGGTTTAGTTTAGGTCAAAGATAAAGGGGTTTTGTTACTTGTGTATTGTTTAAAATTTCTGTATTGTTATTGTTGCGTTTGCTTTGTAAGAGGGGAAAAATTGTTGTTTGGGAAAAAATTTTCAATAAAACATTTATAAAAAAAAAAAAAAAAAAAACACACACAAAAATAAAAGCACACACAAAAATAAAAGCACACACAAAAACAAAAACACACAAAAACAAATACACACACACACACACACACACAGAAACAAAAACACACACACACAAACAAAAACACACACAGAAACAAAAGCACACACAAAAACAAAAACACACCCACACACACACAAACAAAAACACACACAAAAACAAAAACACACACACAAAAACAAGCACAAAAACAAAAACACACACACACAAAAACAATAACACACACACACACACAAAAACACACATAAAAACAAAAACACACACACACACAAAAACAAAAACACACACAAAAACAAAAACACACACAAAAACAAACACACACAAAAACAAACACACACACAAAAACAAAAACAGACACAAAAACAAAAACACACAAACACAAAAACAAAAACACACACAAAAACAAAAACACAAACACACACACACAAAAACAAATAAGACAAAAACAAAAAAACACACACACTCAAAAACAAAAACACACACACACAAAAACAAAAACACAAACACACACACACACACAAAAACAAAAACACACACAAAAACAAAAACACATACACACAAAAAAAACACACAGAAACAAAAACACACACACACACAAAAACAAAAACACACACAATGAAAAGCACACACAAAAACAAAAACACACACACACACACACACAAAAACATAAACACACACAAAAACAAACACACACACACAAAAATAAAAACACACACACACACCAAAACAAAAACACACACAAAGACAAAAGAACACACACACACTCACACACAAACAAAAACACACACAAAAACAAAAACACACACACACCAAAACAAAAACACACACAAAGACAAAAGAACACACACACACTCACACAAACAAAAACACACACAAAAACAAAAACACACACACACACAAAAACAAAAACATACACAAAAACAAAAACACAAACAAAAAAAACACACACAAAAACAAAAACACAAACAAACACGCACACACAGAAACAAATACACACACAAAAACAAAAACGCACACAAAAAGAAAAACACACACACACACACACACACACACACAAAATCAATAACACACACAAAAACAAAAACACATACAAAAACAAACACACACACACAAAAACAAACACACACACGCACACAAAAACAAAAACACACACAAAAACAAACACACACACACAAAAACAAAAACACACACAAAGACAAAAACACACACACACAAAAAAGAAAAACACACACAAAGACAAAAACACACACACACAAAAACAAAAACACACACACACACACAAAACCAAAAACGCACACAAAACAAAAACACAAACAAACACGCACATACAAAAACAAAAAGACACACAAAAACAAAAAAACACACACACACTCAAAAGCAAAAACACACACAAAAACAAAAAAACACACACACACAAAAACAAACACACACACACACACACAAACAAAAACACACACAAAAACAAAAACACACACACACACAAAAACAAAAACATTCACACACACAAAAACAAAAACACACACAGAAACAAAAACACACACACACACACACAAAAAAACAAAAACACACACAGAAACAAAAACACATACACACACACAAAAACACAAACACAAACACACACACACACACACAAGAACAAACACAAAAACAAAAACACTCACACACACAAAAACAAAAACACACACAGAAACAAAAACACACACACACACACAAAAACACAGACACACACAAAAACAAAAACACACAGAAAAACAAAAACACACACAAAACAAACACACACACACACACAAAAACAAAAACACACACACACAAAAACAAAAACACACACAGAAACAAAAATGCACACAAAAATAAAAGCACACACAAAAACAAAAACACACACAAAAACAAATACACACACACACAAAAACAAAAACACACACACACAAAAACAAAAACACACACAAAAACAAAAACACACACACACAAAAACAAAAACACACACCAAAACAAAAAAAACCCACACCAAAACAAAAAAAAACCCACACACACACACAAAAACACACATAAAAACAAAAACACACACACACACACAAAAACAAAAACACACAAAAACAAAAACGCACACAAAAACAAACACACACACACACAAATAAAAAAACACACAAAAACACACACACACACACTGAAAAACAAAAACACACACACACACAAAAACAAAAACACAAACACACACACACACACAAAAACAAAAACACACACACACAAAAACAAAAACACACAGAAACAAAAACACACACACACAAAAACAAAAACACACACAATGAAAAGCACACACAAAAACAAAAACACACACACAAAAATAAAAACACACACACACACCAAAACAAAAACACACACAAAGACAAAAGAACACACACACACTCACACACAAACAAAAACAAAAACACACACACACCAAAACAAAAACACACACAAAGACAAAAGAACACACACACACTCACACACAAACAAAAACACACACAAAAACAAAAACACACACACACACAAAAACAAACACACACACACACACAAAAACAAAAACATACACAAAAACAAAAACACAAACAAACACGCACACACAGAAACAAATACACACACAAAAACAAAAACGCACACAAAAAGAAAAACACACACACACACAAAATCAATAACACACACAAAAACAAAAACACACACAAAAACAAAAATACAAACACACACACAAAAACAAAAACACACACAAAAACAAAAATACACACAGAAACAAAAACACTCACACACAAAAACAAACACACACACACACAAACAAAAACACACACAAAAACAAACACACACACACAAAAACAAAAACACACACAAAGACAAAAACACACACACACAAAAAAGAAAAACACACACAAAAACACACACACACACAAAAACAAAAACACACACAAAAACAAAAACGCACACCAAAACAAAAACACACACACACACACAAAAACAAAAACACACACAAAACAAAAACACAAACAAACACGCACATACAAAAACAAAAAGACACACAAAAACAAAAACACACACACACACTCAAAAGCAAAAACACACACAAAAACAAAAAAACACACACACACAAAAACAAACACACACACACAAAGAAAAACACACACAAAAACAAAAACACACACACACACAAAAACAAACACACACACAAAAACACACACACAAAAACAAACACAAAAACAAACACACACAAAAACAAAAACACATGCAAAAACAAAAAACACACACACAAAAACACAAAAACAAAAACACACACAAAAACCAAAAACACACACACACAAAAATAAAAACAAAATCAAACACAAAATCAAAAACACACACAGAAACAAAAACACACACACACAAAAAAAACCTCACAAAAAACAAAAACTCACACAAAAACAAAAACACACTCAAAAACAAACACACAGACACACTCAAAAACACACACAAAAACAAACACACACACACAAACACAAAAACAAAAACACAAACACAATAACAAAAACACACACAAAAACAAAAACACTCAAACACACACAAAACAAAAACACACACAGAAACAAAAACACACACACACACACACAAAGAAACACACACACACTAAAACAAAAACACACAAAATCAATAACACACACAAAAACAAAAACACACACAGAAACAAAAACACACACACACAAAAACAAATACACACACACACACAAAAACAAAAACACACACAAACACAAAAACAAAAACACACACAAAAACAAAAACACAAACACACACACAAAAACAAAAACACACACAAAAACAAAAGCAAACACAAAAACAAAAACACACACACACACACACAGAAACAAAAACACACTCAAAAACAAACACACACACACAAAAACAAACACAAAACCAAAAACACTCACACACACAAAAACAAAAACACACACACAAACAAAAACACACACACACTCAAAAACAAAACCAAACACACACAAAAACAAAAACACAAACACACACACACACAAAAACAAAAACACACACAAAACAAACACACACAAAACAAAAACACACACAAAAACAAAAACACAAACAAACACACACACAGAAACAAAAACACTGACAAAAACACACACATACACAAAAACAAACACACAAAAACAAAAAAACTCACACACACAAAAACAAAAACACACACAGGAAGAAAAACACACACACACAAACAAAAAACAAAAACACTCACACACACAAAAAAATAACACACACAGAAACAAAAACACATACACACACACAAAAACAAAAACACACACAAAAACAAAAACATTCACACACACAAAAACAAAAACACACACAGAAACAAAAACACACACACACACACACACACACACAAAAAAACACACACAGAAACAAAAACTCATACACACACACACAAACAAAAACACAAACACACACACACAAGAACAAACACAAAAACAAAAACACACACAGAAACAAAAACACACACACACACACAAAAACAAAAACACAGACACACACAAAAACAAAAACACACACCAAAACAAAAACACACACACAAAAACAAAAACACACACAAAAACAAACACACACACACACAAAAACAAAAACACACACACACAAAAACACAAACACACACACACACAAAAACAAAAACACACACAAATACAAAAACACACACACAAAAAATAAACACACACAGAAACAAAAACACACACGCACACAAAAACAAAAACACACACAATCAAAAGCACACACAAAAACAAAAACACACACACACACAAAAACATAAACACATACAAAAACAAACACACACACACAAAGACAAAAGAACACACACACACTCGCACACAAACAAAAACACACACAAAAACAAAAACACACATACACACCAAAACAAAAACACACACAAAGACAAAAGAACACACACACACTCACACACAAACAAAAACACACACAAAAACAAAAACACACACACACACAAAAAGAAAAACATACACAAAAAGAAAAACACACACAAAAACAAAAACACACACAAAAACAAAAACGCACACAAAAAGAAAAACACACACACACACAAAATCAATAACACACACAAAAACAAAAACACACACAAAAACAAACACACACACACACACACACATAAAACAAAAACACACACAAAAACAAACACACACACGCACACACAAAAACAAAAACACACACAAAAACAAACACACACACACAAAAACAAAAACACACACAAAGACAAAAACACACACACACAAAAAAGAAAAACACACACAAAAACAAAAACACACACAAAAACAAAAACACACACACACAAAAACAAAAACAGACAAAAAAACAAAAACACACACACACACAAAAACACACACACACAAAAACAAAAACACACACAAAAATAAAACACACACATAAACAAAAACACACATAAAAACAAAAATACACACACACAAAAACAAAAACACACACCAAAACAAACCCCCCCCACACACACAAATACACACATAAAAACAAACACACACACACACACACACACACACAAACAAAAACACACACAAAAACAAAAACACACACAAAAACAAACACACACACACACACACAAAAACAAAAACAGACACAAAAACAAACACACACACACACACACACACACACAAAAACAAAAACACAAACACACACACACACACAAAAACAAAAACACACACAAAAACAAAAACACACACACACAAAAACAAAAACACACACAGAAACAAAAACACACACACACACAAAAACAAAAACACACACAATCAAAAGCACACACAAAAACAAAAACACACACACACAAAAAAAAAACACACACAAAAACAAACACACACACACAAAAACAAACACACACACACCAAAACAAAAACACACACAAAGAAAAAAGAACACACACACACTCACACACAAACAAAAACACACACAAAAACAAAAACACACATACACACCAAAACAAAAACACACACAAAGACAAAAGAACACACACACACACAAACAAAAACACACACAAAAACAAAAACACACACACACACAAAAACAAAAACATACACAAAAACAAAAACACACACAAAAACAAAAACACACACAAAAACAAAAACACACACAAACACGCACACACAGAAACAAAACACACACAAAAACAAAAACGCACACAAAAAGAAAAACACACACACACACACAAAATCAATAACACACAGAAAAACAAAAACACACACAAAAACAAACACACACACACACACACATAAAACAAAAACACACACAAAAACAAAAATACAAACACACACACAAAAACAAAAACACACACAAAAACAAAAACACACACAGAAACAAAAACACACACAC
Source organism: Scyliorhinus torazame (assembly GCF_047496885.1). Lineage (NCBI taxonomy): Eukaryota > Metazoa > Chordata > Chondrichthyes > Carcharhiniformes > Scyliorhinidae > Scyliorhinus > Scyliorhinus torazame. Next base: position 388,116 of record NW_027307906.1, on the reverse strand, counting down.
ACAAAAAAGAAAAACACACACACGCACACACAAAAACAAAAACACACACACGCACACACAAAAACAAAAACACACACAAAAACAAAAACACACACACACAAAAAAGAAAAACACACACAAAAACAAAAACACACACACACACAAACAAAAACACACACAAAACACAAACACGCACATACAAAAACAAAAACACACACAAAAACAAAAACACACACACACACACTCAAAAGCAAAAACACACACAAAAACAAAAAAACACACACACACACAAAAACAAACACACACACACAAACAAAAACACACACACACAAAAGCAAAAACACACACAATCAAAAGCACACACAAAAACAAAAACACACACACACACACACAAAAAGATAAACACACACAAAAACAAAAGAACACACACACACACAAACAAAAACACACACAAAAACAAAAACACACACACACAAAAACAAAAACATACACAAAAACAAAAACACACACACACACACAAACAAAAACATACACAAAAACAAAAACACACACAAAAAAGAAAAACACACACAAAAACAAAAACACACACACACACACACACACAAAAACAAAGACAGACAAAAAAACAAAAACACACACAAAACAAAAACTCAAACAAACACGCACATACAAAAACAAAAACACACACAAAAACAAAAAAACACACACACACACTCAAAAGCAAAAACACACACAAAAACAAAGACACACACAAACAAAAACACACAAAAAACAAAAACACACACACACACAAAAACAAACACACACACAAAAACAAAAACACAGACACACAAAAACAAAAACACATGCAAAAACAAAACACACACACACAAACACACAAAAACAAAAACACACACAAAAACAAAAAACACACACGCACAAAAAGAAAAACAAAAACACACAAAGTCAAAAACACACACAGAAACAAAAACACACACAGACAAAAAAAACTAACAAAAAAACAAAAACTCACACAAAAACAAAAACACACTCAAAAACAAACACACTGACACACTCAAAAACACACACTAAAACAAACACACACACACAAACACAAAAACAAAAACACACACTAAAACACACACACACAAAAAGAAAAACAAAAACACACACAAAAACAAAAACACACACAGAAACAAAAACACACACAGACAAAAAAAAACTAACAAAAAAACAAAAACTCACACAAAAACAAAAACACACTCAAAAACAAACACACTGACACACTCAAAAACACACACTAAAACAAAAACACACAAACACAAAAACAAAAACACACACAAAAACAAAAATGCACACAAAAACAAAAGCACATACAAAAACAAAAACACACACAAAAACAAAAACAGACACACACACACAAAAACAAAAACACACACAAAAACAAACACACACACAAAAACAAAAACACACACAAAAACAAAAACACACACACACAAAAACAAAAACACACACCAAAACAAAAAAAAACCCACACACACACCCAAAAACACACATAAAAACAAAAACACCCACACACACAAAAACAAAAACACACACAAAAACAAAAACAGACACACAAAGAAACACACACACACAAAAACAAAAACACACAAAAACAAAAACACACACAAAAACAAAAACACACGCAAAAACAAAAACACACACAAACACAAAAACAAAAACATACACAAACACAAAAACAAAAACACACACAAAAACAAAAACACAAACACACACACACAAAAACAAATACACACACAGAAACAAAAATACACACACACAAAAACATAAACACACACAAAAACAAAAACACACACAAAAACAAAAACACACACACAATAACAAACACACAAAAACAAAAACATATACAAAAACAAAAACACACAAAACAAAAACACACACAAAAACAAAAACACAAACAAACACACACACAGAAACAAAAACACTGACAAAAACACACACATACACAAAAACAAACACACAAAAACAAAAAAACTCACACACACAAAAACAAAAACACACACAGAAAGAAAAACACACACACACAAACAAAAACACACACAAAAACAAAAACACACACAAAAACAAAAACACACACAAAAACAAAAACACACACACAAAAACAAACACAAAAACAAAAACACTCACACACACAAAAAAATAACACACACAGAAACAAAAACACATACACACACACAAAAACAAAAACACACACAAAAACAAAAACATTCACACACACAAAAACAAAAACACACACAGAAACAAAAACACACACACACACACACACACACAAAAAAACACACACAGAAACAAAAACTCATACACACACACACAAACAAAAACACAAACACACACACACAAGAACAAACACAAAAACAAAAACACACACAGAAACAAAAACACACACACACACACAAAAACAAAAACACAGACACACACAAAAACAAAAACACACACCAAAACAAAAACACACACACAAAAACAAAAACACACACAAAAACAAACACACACACACACAAAAACAAAAACACACACACACAAAAACACAAACACACACACACACAAAAACAAAAACACACACAAATACAAAAACACACACACAAAAAATAAACACACACAGAAACAAAAACACACACGCACACAAAAACAAAAACACACACAATCAAAAGCACACACAAAAACAAAAACACACACACACACAAAAACATAAACACATACAAAAACAAACACACACACACAAAGACAAAAGAACACACACACACTCGCACACAAACAAAAACACACACAAAAACAAAAACACACATACACACCAAAACAAAAACACACACAAAGACAAAAGAACACACACACACTCACACACAAACAAAAACACACACAAAAACAAAAACACACACACACACAAAAAGAAAAACATACACAAAAAGAAAAACACACACAAAAACAAAAACACACACAAAAACAAAAACGCACACAAAAAGAAAAACACACACACACACAAAATCAATAACACACACAAAAACAAAAACACACACAAAAACAAACACACACACACACACACACATAAAACAAAAACACACACAAAAACAAACACACACACGCACACACAAAAACAAAAACACACACAAAAACAAACACACACACACAAAAACAAAAACACACACAAAGACAAAAACACACACACACAAAAAAGAAAAACACACACAAAAACAAAAACACACACAAAAACAAAAACACACACACACAAAAACAAAAACAGACAAAAAAACAAAAACACACACACACACAAACAGAAACGCACACAAAAACAAAAACACACACACACACACACAAAATCAAAAACACACATAAAACACAAACACGCACATACAAAAACAAAAACACACAAAAACAAAAACACACACACACACTCAAAAGCAAAAACACACACAAAAACAAAAAAACACACACACACACAAAAACAAACACACACACACAAACAAAAACACACACACACACAAAAACAAAAACACACACAATCAAAAGCACACACAAAAACAAAAACACACACACACACACACAAAAACATAAACACACACAAAAACAAAAGAACACACACACACTCACACACAAACAAAAACACACACAAAAACAAAAACACACACACACACAAAAACAAAAACATACACAAAAACAAAAACATACACAAAAACAAAAACACACACAAAAACAAAAACACACTAAACAAAAACACAAACAAACACGCACACACAGAAACAAAAACATACACAAAAACAAAAACACACACAAAAAAGAAAAACACACACACAAACAAAAACACACACAAAAACAAAAACACACACACACACAAAAACAAAAACATACACAAAAACAAAAACACACACAAAAAAGATAAACACACACAAAAACAAAAACACACACACACACAAAAACAAAAACAGACAAAAAAACAAAAACACACACACACACAAAAACAAAAACGCACACAAAAACAAAAACACACACACACACACAAAAACAAAACACACACAAAACAAAAACTCAAACAAACACGCACATACAAAAACAAAAACACACACAGAAACAAAAACACACACACACACACTCAAAAGCAAAAACACACACAAAAACAAAAAAACACACACACAAAAACAAACACACACACAAACAAAAACACACAAAAAACAAAAACACACACACACACAAAAACAAACACACACACAAAAACACACACACAAAAACAAAAACACACACACAAAAACAAAAACACAGGCACAGAAAAACAAAAACACATGCAAAAACAAAACACACACACACAAACACACAAAAACACACACAAAAACAAAAAACACACACACACAAAAAGAAAAACAAAAACACACACAAAATGAAAAACACACACAGAAACAAAACCACACACAGACAAAAAAAAAACTAACAAAAAAACAAAAACTCACACAAAAACAAAAACACACTCAAAAACAAACACACTGACACACTCAAAAACACACACTAAAACAAACACACACACACACACACACATAAAACAAAAACACACACAAAAACAAACACACACACGCACACACAAAAACAAAAACACACACAAAAACAAACACACACACACAAAAACAAAAACACACACAAAAACAAAAACACACAAAGACAAAAACAAAAACACACACAAAAACAAAAATGCACACAAAAACAAAAACTCAGACAAAAACAAAAACACACACAAAAACAAACACACACACACACACAAAAACAAAAACACACACACACAAAAACAAAAACACACACAAAAACAAACACACACACAGAAACAAAAACACAGACAAAAACAAAAACACACACATACAAAAACAAAAACACACACATACAAAAACAAAAACACACACACACACACACAAAAACACACATAAAAACAAAAACACACACACACAAAAACAAAAACACACACAAAAACACACACACACAAAAACAAACACACACACACACAAAAACAAAAACACACAAACACAAAAACAAAAACACACACAAAAACACAAACACAAACACACACACACAAAAACAAATAAGACAAAAACAAAAACAAAAACACACACACACACACAAACAAAAACACAAACACACACAAAAACAAAAACACACACACACAAAAACAAAAACACACACAAAAACAAAAAAACACACACACACACTCAAAAGCAAAAACACACACAAAAACAAAAAAACACACACACACAAAAACAAACACACACACAAACAAAAACACACAAAAAACAAAAACACACACACACACACAAAAACAAACACACACACAAAAACACACACACAAAAACAAAAACACACACAAAAACAAAAACACATACACACAAAAGCAAAAACACATGCAAAAACAAAACACACACACACAAACACACAAAAACAAAAACACACACAAAATCAAAAACACACACAGAAACAAAAACACACACAGACAAAAAAAAACTAACAAAAAAACAAAAACTCACACAAAAACAAAAACACACTCAAAAACAAACACACTGACACACTCAAAAACACACACTAAAACAAACACACACACACAAACACAAAAACAAAAATGCACACAAAAACAAAAACTCACACAAAAACAAAAACACACACAAAAACAAAAACACACACACACACACAAAAACAAAAACACACACACAAAAACAAAAACACACACACAAAAACAAACACACACACACACAAAAACAAAAACACACACACACACAAAAGCAAAAACACACACAAAAACAAACACACACACACAAAAACAAAAACACACACAAAAACAAAAACACACACAAACACAAAAACAAAAACACACACAAAAACAAAAACACAAACACACACACACAAAAACAAATAAGGCAAAAACAAAAAAACACACACACACTCAAAAACAAACACACACACACACACACAAAAACACAAACACAAACACACACACACACACAAAAACAAAAACACACACAAAAACAAAAACACACACACACAAAAACCAAAACACACACAGAAACAAAAACACACACACACAAACAAAAACATACACAAAAACAAAAACACAAACAAACACGCACACACAGAAACAAATACACACACAAAAACAAAAACGCACACAAAAAGAAAAACACACACACACACACACACACAAAATCAATAACACACACAAAAACAAAAACACATACAAAAACACACACACACATAAAACAAAAACACACACAAAAACAAAAATACAAACACACACACAAACAAAAACACACACAAAAACAAAAACACACACAAAAACAAAAACACACACAGAAACAAAAACACACACACACACAAAAACAAAAACACACACAATCAAAAGCACACACAAAAACAAATACACACACACACACAAAAACAAAAACACACACAAAAACAAAAACACACACAAACACAAAAACAAAAACACACACAAAAACAAAAACAAAAACACACACACAAAAACAAAAACACACACAAAAACAAAAGCACACACAAAAACAAAAACACACACACACACACACAGAAACAAAATCACGCACAAAAACAAAAACACACACAAAAACAAAAACACACACACACACAAACAAAAACACACACACACAAAAACAAAAACACACACAAAAACTAAAACACACACAAAAATAAAACACACACATAAACAAAAACACACACAAAAACAAAAACACACACACACAAAAACAAAAACACACACCAAAACAAAAAAAAACCCACACACACACAAAAACACACATAAAAACAAACACACACAAACAAAAACACACACAAAAACAAAAACACACACAAAAACAAACACACACACACACACAAAAACAAAAACACACACAAAAACAAAAACACACACAAACACAAAAACACACACAAAAACACAAACACAAACACACACACACAAAAACAAATAAGGCAAAAACAAAAAAACACACACACACTCAAAAACAAAAACACACACACACACAAAAACAAAAACACACACAAATACAAAAACACACACACAAAAACAAAAACACACACAGAAACAAAAACACACACACACACAAAAACAAAAACACACAATCAAAAGCACACACAAAAACAAAAACACACACACACACAAAAACATAAACACACACAAAAACAAACACACACACACCAAAACAAAAACACACACAAAGACAAAAGAACACACACACACTCACACACAAACAAAAACACACACAAAAACAAAAACACACACACACACAACATCAAAAACATACACAAAAACAAAAACACACACAAATACAAAAACGCACACAAAAAGAAAAAGACACACACACAAAATCAATAACACACACAAAAACAAAAACACACACAAAAACAAAAACGCACACAAAAAGAAAAACACACACACACACAAAACAAAAACACACACAAAAACAAAAATACAAACACACACACAAAAACAAAAACACACACAAAAACAAAAACACACACAGAAACAAAAACACACACACACACAAAAACAAACACACACACGCACACACAAAAACAAAAACACACACAAAAACAAACACACACACACACAAAAACAAAAACACACACAAAGACAAAAACACACACACACAAAAAAGAAAAACACACACAAAAACAAAAACACACACAAAAACAAAAACAGACAAAAAAACAAAACACACACACACACAAAAACAAAAACGCACACACACACACACACAAAATCAAAAACACACACAAAACACAAACACGCACATACAAAAACAAAAACACACAAAAACAAACACACACACACAAACAAAAACACACACACACACAAAAACAAAAACACACACAATCAAAAGCACACACAAAAACAAAAACATACACACACACACAAAAACATAAACACACACAAAAACAAAAGAACACACACACACTCACACACAAACAAAAACACACACAAAAACAAAAACACACACACACACAAAAACAAAAACATACACAAAAACAAAAACATACACAAAAACAAAAACACACACAAAAACAAAAACACACACAAAAACAAAAACACACACTAAACAAAAACACAAACAAACACGCACACACAGAAACAAAAACATACACAAAAACAAAAACACTCACAAAAAAGAAAAACACACACACAAACAAAAACACACACAAAAACAAAAACACACACACACACAAAAACAAAAACATACACAAAAACAAAAACACACACAAAAAAGATAAACACACACAAAAACAAAAACACACACACACAAAAACAAAAACAGACAAAAAAACAAAAACACACACACAAAAACAAAAACGCACACAAAAACAAAAACACACACACACACACACAAAAACAAAAACACACACAAAACAAAAACTCAAACAAACACGCACATACAAAAACAAAAACACACACAAAAACAAAAAAACACACACGCACACTCAAAAGCAAAAACACACACAAAAACAAAAAAACACACACACACAAAAACAAACACACACACAAACAAAAACACACAAAAAACAAAAACACACACACACACACAAAAACAAACACACACACAAAAACACACACACAAAAACAAAAACACACACAAAAACAAAAACACAGACACACAAAAACAAAAACACATGCAAAAACAAAACACACACACAAACACACAAAAACACACACAAAAACAAAAAACACACACACACAAAAAGAAAAACAAAAGCACACACAAAATCAAAAACACACACCGAAACAAAAACACACACAGACAAAAAAAAACTAACAAAAAAACAAAAACTCACTCAAAAACAAACACACTGACACACTCAAAAACACACACACACAAACACAAAAACAAAAACACACACAAAAACAAAAACACACAAACACAAAAACAAAAACACACACAAAAACAAAAATGCACACAAAAACAAAAACTCAGACAAAAACAAACACACACACACACACACAAAAACAAAAACACACACACACAAAGACAAAAACACACACAAAAACAAACACACACACAGAAACAAAAACACAGACAAAAACAAAAACACACACATACAAAAACAAAAACACACACCAAAACAAAAAAAAACCCACACACACACACAAAAACACACATAAAAACAAAAACACACACACACAAAAACAAAAACACACACAAAAACAAAAACACACACAAAAACAAACACACACACTCACAAAAACAAAAACACACAAACACAAAAACAAAAACACACACAAAAACAAAAACACAAACACACACACACAAAAACAAATAAGACAAAAACAAAAACAAAAACACACACACACACAAACAAAAACACAAACACACACACACACAAAAACAAAAACACACACAAAAACAAAAACACACACACAAACAAAAACACACACACACACAAAAACAAAAACACACACAATGAAAAGCACACACAAAAACATAAACACACACAAAAACAAACACACACACACACACACCAAAACAAAAACACACACAAAGACAAAAGAACACACACACACTCACACACAAACAAAAACACACACAAAAACAAAAACACACACACACCAAAACAAAAACACACACAAAAACAAACACACACACACACACACACATAAAACAAAAACACGCACAAAAACAAACACACACACGCACACAAAAACAAAAACGCACACAAAAACCAAAACACACACACACACAAAAACAAAAAGACACACAAAACAAAAACACAAACAAACACGCACATACAAAAACAAAAAGACACACAAAAACAAAAAAACACACACACACTCAAAAGCAAAAACACACACAAAAACAAAAAAACACACACACAAAAACAAACACACACACACACACACACACACACAAACAAAAACACACACAAAAACAAACAAACACGCACATACAAAAACAAAAACACACACAAAAACAAAAACACACACACACACACTCAAAAGCAAAAACACACACAAAAACAAAAAAACACACACACACAAAAACAAACACACACACAAACAAAAACACACAAAAAACAAAAACACACACACACACACAAAAACAAACACACACACAAAAACACACACACAAAAACAAAAACACACACAAAAACAAAAACACATACACACAAAAGCAAAAACACATGCAAAAACAAAACACACACACACAAACACACAAAAACAAAAACACACACAAAATCAAAAACACACACAGAAACAAAAACACACACAGACAAAAAAAAACTAACAAAAAAACAAAAACTCACACAAAAACAAAAACACACTCAAAAACAAACACACTGACACACTCAAAAACACACACTAAAACAAACACACACACACAAACACAAAAACAAAAATGCACACAAAAACAAAAACACACACAAAAACAAAAACACACACACACACAAAAACAAAAACACACACACACAAAAACAAAAACACACACACAAAAACAAACACACACACACACAAAAACAAACACACACACAAACAAAAACACACAAAAAACAAAAACACACACACACACACAAAAACAAACACACACACAAAAACACACACACAAAAACAAAAACACACACAAAAACAAAAACACATACACACAAAAGCAAAAACACATGCAAAAACAAAACACACACACACAAACACACAAAAACAAAAACACACACAAAATCAAAAACACACACAGAAACAAAAACACACACAGACAAAAAAAAACTAACAAAAAAACAAAAACTCACACAAAAACAAAAACACACTCAAAAACAAACACACTGACACACTCAAAAACACACACTAAAACAAACACACACACACAAACACAAAAACAAAAATGCACACAAAAACAAAAACTCACACAAAAACAAAAACACACACAAAAACAAAAACACACACACACACACAAAAACAAAAACACACACACACAAAAACAAAAACACACACACAAAAACAAACACACACACACACAAAAACAAAAACACACACACACACAAAAGCAAAAACACACACAAAAACAAACACACACACACAAAAACAAAAACACACACAAAAACAAAAACACACACAAACACAAAAACAAATAAGGCAAAAACAAAAAAACACACACACACTCAAAAACAAACACACAAACACACAAAAACAAAAACACAAACACACACACACACAAAAACAAAAACACACACAAAAACAAAAACACACACACACAAAAACAAAAACACACACAGAAACAAAAACACACACACACAAACAAAAACATACACAAAAACAAAAACACAAACAAACACGCACACACAGAAACAAATACACACACAAAAACAAAAACGCACACAAAAAGAAAAACACACACACAAAATCAATAACACACACAAAAACAAAAACACATACAAAAACAAACACACACACACACATAAAACAAAAACACACACAAAAACAAAAATACAAACACACACACAAAAACAAAAACACACACAAAAACAAAAACACACACAAAAACAAAAACACACACAGAAACAAAAACACACACACACACAAAAACAAAAACACACACAATCAAAAGCACACACAAAAACAAATACACACACACACACAAAAACAAAAACACACACAAAAACAAAAACACACACAAACACAAAAACAAAAACACACACAAAAACAAAAACACAAACACACACACAAAAACAAAAACACACACAAAGACAAAAGCACACACAAAAACAAAAACACACACACACACAAAAACAAAAACACACACACAAACAAAAACACACACACACTCAAAAACAAAACCAAACACACACAAAAACAAAAACACAAACACACACACACACAAAAACAAAAACACACACAAAACAAACACACACAAAACAAAAACACACACAAAAACAAAAACACAAACAAACACACACACAGAAACAAAAACACTGAAAAAAACACACACATACACAAAAACAAACACACAAAAACAAATACACACACAGGAAGAAAAACACACACACACAAACAAAAACACACACAAAAACAAAAACACACACAAAAACAAAAACACACACACACAAAAACAAACACAACAACAAAAACACTCACACACACAAAAAAAAACACACACAGAAACAAAAACACACACACACACACAAAAACAAAAACACACACACACAAAAACAAAGACACACAGAAAAACAAAAACATTCACACACAAAAACAAAAACACACACAGAAACAAAAACACACACACACACACACAAAAGCACACACAGAAACAAAAACACATACACACACACAAAAACTCAAACACAAACACACACACACAAGAACAAACACAAAAACAAAAACACTCACACACACAAAAACAAAAACACACACAGAAACAAAAACACACACACACACACAAAAACAAAAACACAGACACACACAAAAACAAAAACAAAAACACACACAAAAACAAAAGCACACACAAAAACAAAAACACACACAAAAACTAAAACACACACAAAAATAAAACACACACATAAACAAAAACACACATAAAAACAAAAATACACACACACAAAAACAAAAACACACACCAAAACAAACCCCCCCCCACACACACAAATACACACATGAAAACAAACACACACACACACACACACACACAAACAAAAACACACACAAAAACAAAAACACACACAAAAACAAACACACACACACACACACAAAAACAAAAACAGACACAAAAACAAAAACACACACAAACACACACACTCAAAAACAAACACACACACACACACACACACAAAAACAAAAACACAAACACACACACACACACAAAAACAAAAACACACACAAAAACAAAAACACACACACACAAAAACAAAAACACACAGAAACAAAAACACACACACACAAAAACAAAAACACACACAATCAAAAGCACACACAAAAACAAAAACACACACACACACACAAAAAATAAACACACACAAAAACAAACACACACACACAAAAACAAACACACACACACACACCAAAACAAAAACACACACAAAGAAAAAAGAACACACACACACTCACACACAAACAAAAACACACACAAAAACAAAAACACACATACACACCAAAACAAAAACACACACAAAGACAAAAGAACACACACACACTCACACACAAACAAAAACACACACAAAAACAAAAACACACACACACACAAAAACAAAAACATACACAAAAACAAAAACACACACAAAAACAAAAACACACACAAAAACAAAAACACACACAAACACGCACACACAGAAACAAAACACACACAAAAACAAAAACGCACACAAAAAGAAAAACACACACACACAAAATCAATAACACACAGAAAAACAAAAACACACACAAAAACAAACACACACACACACACACATAAAACAAAAACACACACAAAAACAAAAATACAAACACACACACAAAAACAAAAACACACACAAAAACAAAAACACACACAGAAACAAAAACACACACACACAAAAAAGAAAAACACACACACGCACACACAAAAACAAAAACACACACACGCACACACAAAAACAAAAACACACACAAAAACAAAAACACACACACACAAAAAAGAAAAACACACACAAAAACAAAAACACACACACACACAAACAAAAACACACACAAAACACAAACACGCACATACAAAAACAAAAACACACACAAAAACAAAAAAACACACACACACACTCAAAAGCAAAAACACACACAAAAACAAAAAAACACACACACACAAAAAAACAAACACACACACACAAACAAAAACACACACACACAAAAACAAAAACACACACAATCAAAAGCTCACACAAAAACAAAAACACACACACACACACACACACAAAAAGATAAACACACACAAAAACAAAAGAACACACACACACACACAAACAAAAACACACACAAAAACAAAAACACACACACACAAAAACAAAAACATACACAAAAACAAAAACACACACACACACACAAACAAAAACATACACAAAAACAAAAACACACACAAAAAAGAAAAACACACACAAAAACAATAACACACACACACACACACACACACAAAAACAAAAACACACACAAAAACAAAAAAACACACACACACAAAAACAAAGACACACACAAACAAAAACACACAAAAAACAAAAACACACACACACACAAAAACAAACACACACACAAAAACAAAAACACAGACACACAAAAACAAAAACACATGCAAAAACAAAACACACACACACAAACACACAAAAACAAAAACACACACAAAAACAAAAAACACACACGCACAAAAAGAAAAACAAAAACACACAAAGTCAAAAACACACACAGAAACAAAAACACACACAGACAAAAAAAAACTAACAAAAAAACAAAAACTCACACAAAAACAAAAACACACTCAAAAACAAACACACTGACACACTCAAAAACACACACTAAAACAAACACACACACACAAACACAAAAACAAAAACACACACACACAAAAAGAAAAACAAAAACACACACAAAAACAAAAACACACACAGAAACAAAAACACACACAGACAAAAAAAAACTAACAAAAAAACAAAAACTCACACAAAAACAAAAACACACTCAAAAACACACACTAAAACAAACACACACACACAAACACAAAAACAAAAACACACACTAAAACAAAAACACACAAACACAAAAACAAAAACACACACAAAAACAAAAATGCACACAAAAACAAAAGCACACACAAAAACAAAAACAGACACAAAAACAAAAACAGACACACACACACAAAAACAAAAACACACACAAAAACAAACACACACACAAAAACAAAAACACACACAAAAACAAAAACACACACACACAAAAACAAAAACACACACCAAAACAAAAAAAAAACCACACACACACCCAAAAACACACATAAAAACAAAAACACCCACACACACAAAAACAAAAACACACACAAAAACAAAAACAGACACACAAAGAAACACACACACACAAAAACAAAAACACACAAAAACAAAAACACACACAAAAACAAAAACACACACAAAAACAAAAACACACACACACACTCACACACAAACAAAAACACACACAAAAACAAAAACACACACACACACAAAAACAAAAACATACACAAAAACAAAAACACACACAAAAACAAAAACACACACAAAAACAAAAACACACACAAACACGCACACACAGAAACAAAACACACACAAAAACAAAAACGCACACAAAAAGAAAAACACACACACACACACAAAATCAATAACACACAGAAAAACAAAAACACACACAAAAACAAACACACACACACACACACATAAAACAAAAACACACACAAAAACAAAAATACAAACACACACACAAAAACAAAAACACACACAAAAACAAAAACACACACAGAAACAAAAACACACACACACAAAAAAGAAAAACACACACACGCACACACAAAAACAAAAACACACACACGCACACACAAAAACAAAAACACACACAAAAACAAAAACACACACACACAAAAAAGAAAAACACACACAAATACAAAAACACACACACACACAAACAAAAACACACACAAAACACAAACACGCACATACAAAAACAAAAACACACACAAAAACAAAAAAACACACACACACACTCAAAAGCAAAAACACACACAAAAACAAAAAAACACACACACACACAAAAACAAACACACACACACAAACAAAAACACACACACACAAAAACAAAAACACACACAATCAAAAGCACACACAAAAACAAAAACACACACACACACACACACAAAAAGATAAACACACACAAAAACAAAAGAACACACACACACACACAAACAAAAACACACACAAAAACAAAAACACACACACACAAAAACAAAAACATACACAAAAACAAAAACACACACACACACACAAACAAAAACATACACAAAACAAAAACACACACAAAAAAGAAAAACACACACAAAAACAAAAACACACACACACACACACAAAAACAAAAACACACACAAAAACAAAAAAACACACACACACACAAAAACAAAAACACACACAATCAAAAGCACACACAAAAACAAAAACATACACACACACACAAAAACATAAACACACACAAAAACAAAAGAACACACACACACTCACACACAAACAAAAACACACACAAAAACAAAAACACACACACACACAAAAACAAAAACATACACAAAAACAAAAACATACACAAAAACAAAAACACACACAAAAACAAAAACACACACAAAAACAAAAACACACACTAAACAAAAACACAAACAAACACGCACACACAGAAACAAAAACATACACAAAAACAAAAACACTCACAAAAAAGAAAAACACACACACAAACAAAAACACACACAAAAACAAAAACACACACACACACAAAAACAAAAACATACACAAAAACAAAAACACACACAAAAAAGATAAACACACACAAAAACAAAAACACACACACACAAAAACAAAAACAGACAAAAAAACAAAAACACACACACAAAAACAAAAACGCACACAAAAACAAAAACACACACACACACACACAAAAACAAAAACACACACAAAACAAAAACTCAAACAAACACGCACATACAAAAACAAAAACACACACAAAAACAAAAAAACACACACGCACACTCAAAAGCAAAAACACACACAAAAACAAAAAAACACACACACACAAAAACAAACACACACACAAACAAAAACACACAAAAAACAAAAACACACACACACACACAAAAACAAACACACACACAAAAACACACACACAAAAACAAAAACACACACAAAAACAAAAACACAGACACACAAAAACAAAAACACATGCAAAAACAAAACACACACACAAACACACAAAAACACACACAAAAACAAAAAACACACACACACAAAAAGAAAAACAAAAGCACACACAAAATCAAAAACACACACCGAAACAAAAACACACACAGACAAAAAAAAACTAACAAAAAAACAAAAACTCACTCAAAAACAAACACACTGACACACTCAAAAACACACACACACAAACACAAAAACAAAAACACACACAAAAACAAAAACACACAAACACAAAAACAAAAACACACACAAAAACAAAAATGCACACAAAAACAAAAACTCAGACAAAAACAAACACACACACACACACACAAAAACAAAAACACACACACACAAAGACAAAAACACACACAAAAACAAACACACACACAGAAACAAAAACACAGACAAAAACAAAAACACACACATACAAAAACAAAAACACACACCAAAACAAAAAAAAACCCACACACACACACAAAAACACACATAAAAACAAAAACACACACACACAAAAACAAAAACACACACAAAAACAAAAACACACACAAAAACAAACACACACACTCACAAAAACAAAAACACACAAACACAAAAACAAAAACACACACAAAAACAAAAACACAAACACACACACACAAAAACAAATAAGACAAAAACAAAAACAAAAACACACACACACACAAACAAAAACACAAACACACACACACACAAAAACAAAAACACACACAAAAACAAAAACACACACACAAACAAAAACACACACACACACAAAAACAAAAACACACACAATGAAAAGCACACACAAAAACATAAACACACACAAAAACAAACACACACACACACACACCAAAACAAAAACACACACAAAGACAAAAGAACACACACACACTCACACACAAACAAAAACACACACAAAAACAAAAACACACACACACCAAAACAAAAACACACACAAAAACAAACACACACACACACACACACATAAAACAAAAACACGCACAAAAACAAACACACACACGCACACAAAAACAAAAACGCACACAAAAACCAAAACACACACACACACAAAAACAAAAAGACACACAAAACAAAAACACAAACAAACACGCACATACAAAAACAAAAAGACACACAAAAACAAAAAAACACACACACACTCAAAAGCAAAAACACACACAAAAACAAAAAAACACACACACAAAAACAAACACACACACACACACACACACACACAAACAAAAACACACACAAAAACAAACAAACACGCACATACAAAAACAAAAACACACACAAAAACAAAAACACACACACACACACTCAAAAGCAAAAACACACACAAAAACAAAAAAACACACACACACAAAAACAAACACACACACAAACAAAAACACACAAAAAACAAAAACACACACACACACACAAAAACAAACACACACACAAAAACACACACACAAAAACAAAAACACACACAAAAACAAAAACACATACACACAAAAGCAAAAACACATGCAAAAACAAAACACACACACACAAACACACAAAAACAAAAACACACACAAAATCAAAAACACACACAGAAACAAAAACACACACAGACAAAAAAAAACTAACAAAAAAACAAAAACTCACACAAAAACAAAAACACACTCAAAAACAAACACACTGACACACTCAAAAACACACACTAAAACAAACACACACACACAAACACAAAAACAAAAATGCACACAAAAACAAAAACACACACAAAAACAAAAACACACACACACACACAAAAACAAAAACACACACACACAAAAACAAAAACACACACACAAAAACAAACACACACACACACAAAAACAAACACACACACAAACAAAAACACACAAAAAACAAAAACACACACACACACACAAAAACAAACACACACACAAAAACACACACACAAAAACAAAAACACACACAAAAACAAAAACACATACACACAAAAGCAAAAACACATGCAAAAACAAAACACACACACACAAACACACAAAAACAAAAACACACACAAAATCAAAAACACACACAGAAACAAAAACACACACAGACAAAAAAAAACTAACAAAAAAACAAAAACTCACACAAAAACAAAAACACACTCAAAAACAAACACACTGACACACTCAAAAACACACACTAAAACAAACACACACACACAAACACAAAAACAAAAATGCACACAAAAACAAAAACTCACACAAAAACAAAAACACACACAAAAACAAAAACACACACACACACACAAAAACAAAAACACACACACACAAAAACAAAAACACACACACAAAAACAAACACACACACACACAAAAACAAAAACACACACACACACAAAAGCAAAAACACACACAAAAACAAACACACACACACAAAAACAAAAACACACACAAAAACAAAAACACACACAAACACAAAAACAAATAAGGCAAAAACAAAAAAACACACACACACTCAAAAACAAACACACAAACACACAAAAACAAAAACACAAACACACACACACACAAAAACAAAAACACACACAAAAACAAAAACACACACACACAAAAACAAAAACACACACAGAAACAAAAACACACACACACAAACAAAAACATACACAAAAACAAAAACACAAACAAACACGCACACACAGAAACAAATACACACACAAAAACAAAAACGCACACAAAAAGAAAAACACACACACAAAATCAATAACACACACAAAAACAAAAACACATACAAAAACAAACACACACACACACATAAAACAAAAACACACACAAAAACAAAAATACAAACACACACACAAAAACAAAAACACACACAAAAACAAAAACACACACAAAAACAAAAACACACACAGAAACAAAAACACACACACACACAAAAACAAAAACACACACAATCAAAAGCACACACAAAAACAAATACACACACACACACAAAAACAAAAACACACACAAAAACAAAAACACACACAAACACAAAAACAAAAACACACACAAAAACAAAAACACAAACACACACACAAAAACAAAAACACACACAAAGACAAAAGCACACACAAAAACAAAAACACACACACACACAAAAACAAAAACACACACACAAACAAAAACACACACACACTCAAAAACAAAACCAAACACACACAAAAACAAAAACACAAACACACACACACACAAAAACAAAAACACACACAAAACAAACACACACAAAACAAAAACACACACAAAAACAAAAACACAAACAAACACACACACAGAAACAAAAACACTGAAAAAAACACACACATACACAAAAACAAACACACAAAAACAAATACACACACAGGAAGAAAAACACACACACACAAACAAAAACACACACAAAAACAAAAACACACACAAAAACAAAAACACACACACACAAAAACAAACACAACAACAAAAACACTCACACACACAAAAAAAAACACACACAGAAACAAAAACACACACACACACACAAAAACAAAAACACACACACACAAAAACAAAGACACACAGAAAAACAAAAACATTCACACACAAAAACAAAAACACACACAGAAACAAAAACACACACACACACACACAAAAGCACACACAGAAACAAAAACACATACACACACACAAAAACTCAAACACAAACACACACACACAAGAACAAACACAAAAACAAAAACACTCACACACACAAAAACAAAAACACACACAGAAACAAAAACACACACACACACACAAAAACAAAAACACAGACACACACAAAAACAAAAACAAAAACACACACAAAAACAAAAGCACACACAAAAACAAAAACACACACAAAAACTAAAACACACACAAAAATAAAACACACACATAAACAAAAACACACATAAAAACAAAAATACACACACACAAAAACAAAAACACACACCAAAACAAACCCCCCCCCACACACACAAATACACACATGAAAACAAACACACACACACACACACACACACACAAACAAAAACACACACAAAAACAAAAACACACACAAAAACAAACACACACACACACACACAAAAACAAAAACAGACACAAAAACAAAAACACACACAAACACACACACTCAAAAACAAACACACACACACACACACACACAAAAACAAAAACACAAACACACACACACACACAAAAACAAAAACACACACAAAAACAAAAACACACACACACAAAAACAAAAACACACAGAAACAAAAACACACACACACAAAAACAAAAACACACACAATCAAAAGCACACACAAAAACAAAAACACACACACACACACAAAAAATAAACACACACAAAAACAAACACACACACACAAAAACAAACACACACACACACACCAAAACAAAAACACACACAAAGAAAAAAGAACACACACACACTCACACACAAACAAAAACACACACAAAAACAAAAACACACATACACACCAAAACAAAAACACACACAAAGACAAAAGAACACACACACACTCACACACAAACAAAAACACACACAAAAACAAAAACACACACACACACAAAAACAAAAACATACACAAAAACAAAAACACACACAAAAACAAAAACACACACAAAAACAAAAACACACACAAACACGCACACACAGAAACAAAACACACACAAAAACAAAAACGCACACAAAAAGAAAAACACACACACACAAAATCAATAACACACAGAAAAACAAAAACACACACAAAAACAAACACACACACACACACACATAAAACAAAAACACACACAAAAACAAAAATACAAACACACACACAAAAACAAAAACACACACAAAAACAAAAACACACACAGAAACAAAAACACACACACACAAAAAAGAAAAACACACACACGCACACACAAAAACAAAAACACACACACGCACACACAAAAACAAAAACACACACAAAAACAAAAACACACACACACAAAAAAGAAAAACACACACAAAAACAAAAACACACACACACACAAACAAAAACACACACAAAACACAAACACGCACATACAAAAACAAAAACACACACAAAAACAAAAAAACACACACACACACTCAAAAGCAAAAACACACACAAAAACAAAAAAACACACACACACAAAAAAACAAACACACACACACAAACAAAAACACACACACACAAAAACAAAAACACACACAATCAAAAGCTCACACAAAAACAAAAACACACACACACAAAAAGATAAACACACACAAAAACAAAAGAACACACACACACACACAAACAAAAACACACACAAAAACAAAAACACACACACACAAAAACAAAAACATACACAAAAACAAAAACACACACACACACACAAACAAAAACATACACAAAAACAAAAACACACACAAAAAAGAAAAACACACACAAAAACAATAACACACACACACACACACACACACACAAAAACAAAAACACACACAAAAACAAAAAAACACACACACACAAAAACAAAGACACACACAAACAAAAACACACAAAAAACAAAAACACACACACACACAAAAACAAACACACACACAAAAACAAAAACACAGACACACAAAAACAAAAACACATGCAAAAACAAAACACACACACACAAACACACAAAAACAAAAACACACACAAAAACAAAAAACACACACGCACAAAAAGAAAAACAAAAACACACAAAGTCAAAAACACACACAGAAACAAAAACACACACAGACAAAAAAAAACTAACAAAAAAACAAAAACTCACACAAAAACAAAAACACACTCAAAAACAAACACACTGACACACTCAAAAACACACACTAAAACAAACACACACACACAAACACAAAAACAAAAACACACACACACAAAAAGAAAAACAAAAACACACACAAAAACAAAAACACACACAGAAACAAAAACACACACAGACAAAAAAAAACTAACAAAAAAACAAAAACTCACACAAAAACAAAAACACACTCAAAAACACACACTAAAACAAACACACACACACAAACACAAAAACAAAAACACACACTAAAACAAAAACACACAAACACAAAAACAAAAACACACACAAAAACAAAAATGCACACAAAAACAAAAGCACACACAAAAACAAAAACAGACACAAAAACAAAAACAGACACACACACACAAAAACAAAAACACACACAAAAACAAACACACACACAAAAACAAAAACACACACAAAAACAAAAACACACACACACAAAAACAAAAACACACACCAAAACAAAAAAAAAACCACACACACACCCAAAAACACACATAAAAACAAAAACACCCACACACACAAAAACAAAAACACACACAAAAACAAAAACAGACACACAAAGAAACACACACACACAAAAACAAAAACACACAAAAACAAAAACACACACAAAAACAAAAACACACACAAAAACAAAAACACACACACACACTCACACACAAACAAAAACACACACAAAAACAAAAACACACACACACACAAAAACAAAAACATACACAAAAACAAAAACACACACAAAAACAAAAACACACACAAAAACAAAAACACACACAAACACGCACACACAGAAACAAAACACACACAAAAACAAAAACGCACACAAAAAGAAAAACACACACACACACACAAAATCAATAACACACAGAAAAACAAAAACACACACAAAAACAAACACACACACACACACACATAAAACAAAAACACACACAAAAACAAAAATACAAACACACACACAAAAACAAAAACACACACAAAAACAAAAACACACACAGAAACAAAAACACACACACACAAAAAAGAAAAACACACACACGCACACACAAAAACAAAAACACACACACGCACACACAAAAACAAAAACACACACAAAAACAAAAACACACACACACAAAAAAGAAAAACACACACAAATACAAAAACACACACACACACAAACAAAAACACACACAAAACACAAACACGCACATACAAAAACAAAAACACACACAAAAACAAAAAAACACACACACACACTCAAAAGCAAAAACACACACAAAAACAAAAAAACACACACACACACAAAAACAAACACACACACACAAACAAAAACACACACACACAAAAACAAAAACACACACAATCAAAAGCACACACAAAAACAAAAACACACACACACACACACACAAAAAGATAAACACACACAAAAACAAAAGAACACACACACACACACAAACAAAAACACACACAAAAACAAAAACACACACACACAAAAACAAAAACATACACAAAAACAAAAACACACACACACACACAAACAAAAACATACACAAAACAAAAACACACACAAAAAAGAAAAACACACACAAAAACAAAAACACACACACACACACACAAAAACAAAAACACACACAAAAACAAAAAAACACACACACACACAAAAACAAACACACACACAAAAACAAAAACACAGACACACAAAAACAAAAACACATGCAAAAACAAAACACACACACACAAACACACAAAAACAAAAACACACACAAAAACAAAAAACACACACGCACAAAAAGAAAAACAAAAACACACAAAGTCAAAAACACACACAGAAATAAAAACACACACAGACAAAAAAAAACTAACAAAAAAACAAAAACTCACACAAAAACAAAAACACACTCAAAAACAAACACACTGACACACTCAAAAACACACACTAAAACAAACACACACACACAAACACAAAAACAAAAACACACACTAAAACACACACACACACAAAAAGAAAAACAAAAACACACACAAAAACAAAAACACACACAGAAACAAAAACACACACAGACAAAAAAAAACTAACAAAAAAACAAAAACTCACACAAAAACAAAAACACACTCAAAAACAAACACACTGACACACTCAAAAACACACACTAAAACAAATACACACACACAAACACAAAAACAAAAACACACACTAAAACAAAAACACACAAACACACAAACAAAAACACACACAAAAACAAAAATGCACACAAAAACAAAAGCACACACAAAAACAAAAACACACACAAAAACAAAAACAAAAACAGACACACACACACAAAAACAAAAACACACACAAAAACAAACACACACACAAAAACAAAAACACACACAAAAACAAAAACACACACACACAAAAACAAAAACACACACCAAAACAAAAAAAAACCCACACACACACCCAAAAACACACATAAAAACAAAAACACCCACACACACAAAAACAAAAACACACACAAAAACAAAAACAGACACACAAAGAAACACACACACACAAAAACAAAAACACACAAAAACAAAAACACACACAAAAACAAAAACACACACAAACACAAAAACAAAAACATACACAAACACAAAAACAAAAACACACACAAAAACAAAAACACAAACACACACACACAAAAACAAATACACACACAGAAACAAAAATACACACACACAAAAACATAAACACACACAAAAACAAAAACACACACAAAAACAAAAACACACACACAATAACAAACACACAAAAACAAAAACATATATAAAAACAAAAACACACACACACAAACCAAAACAAAAACACACACACACACTCAAAAACAAAACCATACACACACACAAACAAAAACACAAACACACACACACACAAAACAAAAACACACACAAAACAAAAACACACACAGAAACAAAAACACACACACACAAACAAAAACATACACAAAAACAAAAACACAAACAAACACGCACACACAGAAACAAATACACACACAAAAACAAAAACGCACACAAAAAGAAAAACACACACACACACACACAAAATCAATAACACACACAAAAACAAAAACACATACAAAAACAAACTCACACACACACATAAAACAAAAACACACACAAAAACAAAAATACAAACACACACACAAAAACAAAAACACACACAAAAACAAAAACACACACAAAAACAAAAACACACACAGAAACAAAAACACACACACACACAAAAACAAAAACACACACAATCAAAAGCACACACAAAAACAAATACACACACACACACAAAAACAAAAACACAAACAAACACGCACACACAGAAACAAATACACACACAAAAACAAAAACGCACACAAAAAGAAAAACACACACACACACACACACAAAATCAATAACACACACAAAAACAAAAACACATACAAAAACAAACTCACACACACACATAAAACAAAAACACACACAAAAACAAAAATACAAACACACACTCAAAAACAAAAACACACACAAAATCAAAAACACACACAAAAACAAAAACACACACAGAAACAAAAACACACACACACACAAAAACAGAAACACACACAATCAAAAGCACACACAAAAACAAATACACACACACACACAAAAACAAAAACACACACAAAAACAAAAACACACACAAACACAAAAACAAAAACACACACAAAAACAAAAACACAAACACACACACAAAAACAAAAACACACACAAAAACAAAAGCACACACAAAAACAAAAACACACACACACACACACAGAAACAAAAACACACTCAAAAACAAACACACACACACAAAAACAAACACAAAACCAAAAACACTCACACACACAAAAACAAAAACACACACACAAACAAAAACACACACACACTCAAAAACAAAACCAAACACACACAAAAACAAAAACACAAACACACACACACACAAAAACAAAAACACATCAAAACAAACACACACAAAACAAAAACACACACAAAAACAAAAACACAAACAAACACACACACAGAAACAAAAACACTGAAAAAAACACACACATACACAAAAACAAACACACAAAAACAAATACACACACAGGAAGAAAAACACACACACACAAACAAAAACACACACAAAAACAAAAACACACACAAAAACAAAAACACACACACACAAAAACAAACACAAAAACAAAAACACTCACACACACAAAAAAAAACACACACAGAAACAAAAACACACACACACACACAAAAACAAAAACACACACACACA
This sequence comes from Scyliorhinus torazame, assembly GCF_047496885.1. NCBI lineage: Eukaryota > Metazoa > Chordata > Chondrichthyes > Carcharhiniformes > Scyliorhinidae > Scyliorhinus > Scyliorhinus torazame. Next base: position 361,162 of record NW_027307906.1, on the reverse strand, counting down.
AAAACAAAGACACACACAAAAACAAAAACATTCACACACAAAAACAAAAACACACACAGAAACAAAAACACACACACACACACACAAAAGCACACACAGAAACAAAAACACATACACACACACAAAAACAAAAACACAAACACACACACACAAGAACAAACACAAAAACAAAAACACTCACACACACAAAAACAAAAACACACACAGAAACAAAAACACACACACACACACAAAAACAAAAACACAGACACACACAAAAACAAAAACAAAAACACACACAAAAACAAAAGCACACACAAAAACAAAAACACACACAAAAACAAAAACACACACACACACACAAAAACACACACACACAAAAACAAAAACACACACAAAAATAAAACACACACATAAACAAAAACACACATAAAAACAAAAATACACACACACAAAAACAAAAACACACACCAAAACAAACCCCCCCCACACACACAAATACACACACAAAAACAAACACACACACACACACACACACACACAAACAAAAACACACACAAAAACAAAAACACACACAAAAACAAACACACACACACACACACAAAAACAAAAACAGACACAAAAACAAACACACACACACACACACACACACACAAAAACAAAAACACAAACACACACACACACACAAAAACAAAAACACACACAAAAACAAAAACACACACACACAAAAACAAAAACACACACAGAAACAAAAACACACACACACACAAAAACAAAAACACACACAATCAAAAGCACACACAAAAACAAAAACACACACACACACACAAAAAAAAAACACACACAAAAACAAACACACACACACAAAAACAAACACACACACACCAAAACAAAAACACACACAAAGAAAAAAGAACACACACACACTCACACACAAACAAAAACACACACAAAAACAAAAACACACATACACACCAAAACAAAAACACACACAAAGACAAAAGAACACACACACACTCACACACAAACAAAAACACACACAAAAACAAAAACACACACACACACAAAAACAAAAACATACACAAAAACAAAAACACACACAAAAACAAAAACACACACAAAAACAAAAACACACACAAACACGCACACACAGAAACAAAACACACACAAAAACAAAAACGCACACAAAAAGAAAAACACACACACACACACAAAATCAATAACACACAGAAAAACAAAAACACACACAAAAACAAACACACACACACATAAAACAAAAACACACACAAAAACAAAAATACAAACACACACACAAAAACAAAAACACACACAAAAACAAAAACACACACAGAAACAAAAACACACACACACAAAAAAGAAAAACACACACACGCACACACAAAAACAAAAACACACACACGCACACACAAAAACAAAAACACACACAAAAACAAAAACACACACACACAAAAAAGAAAAACACACACAAAAACAAAAACACACACACACACAAACAAAAACACACACAAAACACAAACACGCACATACAAAAACAAAAACACACACAAAAACAAAAAAACACACACACACACTCAAAAGCAAAAACACACACAAAAACAAAAAAACACACACACACACAAAAACAAACACACACACACAAACAAAAACACACACACACAAAAGCAAAAACACACACAATCAAAAGCACACACAAAAACAAAAACACACACACACACACACAAAAAGATAAACACACACAAAAACAAAAGAACACACACACACACACAAACAAAAACACACACAAAAACAAAAACACACACACACAAAAACAAAAACATACACAAAAACAAAAACACACACACACACACAAACAAAAACATACACAAAAACAAAAACACACACAAAAAAGAAAAACACACACAAAAACAAAAACACACACACACACACACACACACAAAAACAAAGACAGACAAAAAAACAAAAACACACACAAAACAAAAACTCAAACAAACACGCACATACAAAAACAAAAACACACACAAAAACAAAAAAATACACACACACACTCAAAAGCAAAAACACACACAAAAACAAAGACACACACAAACAAAAACACACAAAAAACAAAAACACACACACACACAAAAACAAACACACACACAAAAACAAAAACACAGACACACAAAAACAAAAACACATGCAAAAACAAAACACACACACACAAACACACAAAAACAAAAACACACACAAAAACAAAAAACACACACGCACAAAAAGAAAAACAAAAACACACAAAGTCAAAAACACACACAGAAACAAAAACACACACAGACAAAAAAAACTAACAAAAAAACAAAAACTCACACAAAAACAAAAACACACTCAAAAACAAACACACTGACACACTCAAAAACACACACTAAAACAAACACACACACACAAACACAAAAACAAAAACACACACTAAAACACACACACACAAAAAGAAAAACAAAAACACACACAAAAACAAAAACACACACAGAAACAAAAACACACACAGACAAAAAAAAACTAACAAAAAAACAAAAACTCACACAAAAACAAAAACACACTCAAAAACAAACACACTGACACACTCAAAAACACACACTAAAACAAAAACACACAAACACAAAAACAAAAACACACACAAAAACAAAAATGCACACAAAAACAAAAGCACACACAAAAACAAAAACACACACAAAAACAAAAACAGACACACACACACAAAAACAAAAGCACACACAAAAACAAACACACACACAAAAACAAAAACACACACAAAAACAAAAACACACACACACAAAAACAAAAACACACACCAAAACAAAAAAAAACCCACACACACACCCAAAAACACACATAAAAACAAAAACACCCACACACACAAAAACAAAAACACACACAAAAACAAAAACAGACACACAAAGAAACACACACACACAAAAACAAAAACACACAAAAACAAAAACACACACAAAAACAAAAACACACACAAAAACAAAAACACACACAAACACAAAAACAAAAACATACACAAACACAAAAACAAAAACACACACAAAAACAAAAACACAAACACACACACACAAAAACAAATACACACACAGAAACAAAAATACACACACACAAAAACATAAACACACACAAAAACAAAAACACACACAAAAACAAAAACACACACACAATAACAAACACACAAAAACAAAAACATATACAAAAACAAAAACACACAAAACAAAAACACACACAAAAACAAAAACACAAACAAACACACACACAGAAACAAAAACACTGACAAAAACACACACATACACAAAAACAAACACACAAAAACAAAAAAACTCACACACACAAAAACAAAAACACACACAGAAACAAAAACACACACGCACACAAAAACAAAAACACACACAAAAACAAAAACACACACAAAAACAAAAACACACACACAAAAACAAACACAAAAACAAAAACACTCACACACACAAAAAAATAACACACACAAAAACAAAAACACACACAAAAACAAAAACATTCACACACACAAAAACAAAAACACACACAGAAACAAAAACACACACACACACACACACACACAAAAAAACACACACAGAAACAAAAACTCATACACACACACACAAACAAAAACACAAACACACACACACAAGAACAAACACAAAAACAAAAACACACACAGAAACAAAAACACACACACACACACAAAAACAAAAACACAGACACACACAAAAACAAAAACACACACCAAAACAAAAACACACACACAAAAACAAAAACACACACAAAAACAAACACACACACACACAAAAACAAAAACACACACACACAAAAACACAAACACACACACACACAAAAACAAAAACACACACAAATACAAAAACACACACACAAAAAAAAAACACACACAGAAACAAAAACACACACGCACACAAAAACAAAAACACACACAATCAAAAGCACACACAAAAACAAAAACACACACACACACAAAAACATAAACACATACAAAAACAAACACACACACACAAAGACAAAAGAACACACACACACTCGCACACAAACAAAAACACACACAAAAACAAAAACACACATACACACCAAAACAAAAACACACACAAAGACAAAAGAACACACACACACTCACACACAAACAAAAACACACACAAAAACAAAAACACACACACACACAACAGCAAAAACATACACAAAAAGAAAAACACACACAAAAACAAAAACACACACAAAAACAAAAACGCACACAAAAAGAAAAACACACACACACACAAAATCAATAACACACACAAAAACAAAAACACACACAAAAACAAACACACACACACACACACACATAAAACAAAAACACACACAAAAACAAACACACACACGCACACACAAAAACAAAAACACACACAAAAACAAACACACACACACAAAAACAAAAACACACACAAAGACAAAAACACACACACACAAAAAAGAAAAACACACACAAAAACAAAAACACACACAAAAACAAAAACACACACACACAAAAACAAAAACAGACAAAAAAACAAAAACACACACACACACAAACAAAAACGCACACAAAAACAAAAACACACACACACACACACACACAAAATCAAAAACACACACAAAACACAAACACGCACATACAAAAACAAAAACACACAAAAACAAAAACACACACACACACTCAAAAGCAAAAACACACACAAAAACAAAAAAACACACACACACACAAAAACAAACACACACACACAAACAAAAACACACACACACACAAAAACAAAAACACACACAATCAAAAGCACACACAAAAACAAAAACACACACACACACACACAAAAACATAAACACACACAAAAACAAAAGAACACACACACACTCACACACAAACAAAAACACACACAAAAACAAAAACACACACACACACAAAAACAAAAACATACACAAAAACAAAAACATACACAAAAACAAAAACACACACAAAAACAAAAACACACACTAAACAAAAACACAAACAAACACGCACACACAGAAACAAAAACATACACAAAAACAAAAACACACACAAAAAAGAAAAACACACACACAAACAAAAACACACACAAAAACAAAAACACACACATACACAAAAACAAAAACATACACAAAAACAAAAACACACACAAAAAAGATAAACACACACAAAAACAAAAACACACACACACACAAAAACAAAAACAGACAAAAAAACAAAAACACACACACACACAAAAACAAAAACGCACACAAAAACAAAAACACACACACACACACAAAAACAAAAACACACACAAAACAAAAACTCAAACAAACACGCACATACAAAAACAAAAACACACACAGAAACAAAAACACACACACACACACTCAAAAGCAAAAACACACACAAAAACAAAAAAACACACACACAAAAACAAACACACACACAAACAAAAACACACAAAAAACAAAAACACACACACACACAAAAACAAACACACACACAAAAACACACACACAAAAACAAAAACACACACACAAAAACAAAAACACAGGCACAGAAAAACAAAAACACATGCAAAAACAAAACACACACACACAAACACACAAAAACACACACAAAAACAAAAAACACACACACACAAAAAGAAAAACAAAAACACACACAAAATGAAAAACACACACAGAAACAAAACCACACACAGACAAAAAAAAAACTAACAAAAAAACAAAAACTCACACAAAAACAAAAACACACTCAAAAACAAACACACTGACACACTCAAAAACACACACTAAAACAAACACACACACACACACACATAAAACAAAAACACACACAAAAACAAACACACACACGCACACACAAAAACAAAAACACACACAAAAACAAACACACACACACAAAAACAAAAACACACACAAAAACAAAAACACACAAAGACAAAAACAAAAACACACACAAAAACAAAAATGCACACAAAAACAAAAACTCAGACAAAAACAAAAACACACACAAAAACAAACACACACACACACACACAAAAAAAAAAACACACACACACAAAAACAAAAACACACACAAAAACAAACACACACACAGAAACAAAAACACAGACAAAAACAAAAACACACACATACAAAAACAAAAACACACACATACAAAAACAAAAACACACACACACACACACACAAAAACACACATAAAAACAAAAACACACACACACAAAAACAAAAACACACACAAAAACACACACACACAAAAACAAACACACACACACACAAAAACAAAAACACACAAACACAAAAACAAAAACACACACAAAAACACAAACACAAACACACACACACAAAAACAAATAAGACAAAAACAAAAACAAAAACACACACACACACACAAACAAAAACACAAACACACACAAAAACAAAAACACACACACACAAAAACAAAAACACACACAGAAACAAAAACACACACAGAAACAAAAACACACACACACACAAAAACAAAAACACACACAATGAAAAGCACACACAAAAACAAAAACACACACACACACACAAAAACATAAACACACACAAAAACAAACACACACACACACACACCAAAACAAAAACACACACAAAGACAAAAGAACACACACACCAAAACAAATACACACACAGAAACAAAAACACACACACACAAAAACAAACACACACACGCACACAAAAACAAAAACACACACAAAAACAAACACACACACACACAAACAAAAACACGCACAAAGACAAAAAGACACACACACAAAAAAGAAAAACGCACACAAAAACAAAAACACACACACACACACACAAAAACAAAAACACACACAAAACAAAAACACAAACAAACACGCACATACAAAAACAAAAAGACACACAAAAACAAAAAAACACACACACACTCAAAAGAAAAAACACACACAAAAACAAAAAAACAAACACACAAAAACAAACACACACACACACACAAACAAAAACACACACAAAAACAAACAAACACGCACATACAAAAACAAAAACACATGCAAAAACAAAACACACACACACACAAAAAGAAAAACAAAAACACACACAATCAAAAACGCACACAGAAACAAAAACACACACAGACAAAAAAAAACTAACAAAAAAACAAAAACTCACACAAAAACAAAAACACACTCAAAAACAAACACACTGACACACTCAAAAACACACACTAAAACAAACACACACACACAAACACAAACAAAACACACACAAAAACAAAAACACACACACACACACAAAAACAAAAACACACACACACAAAAACAAAAACACACACAAAAACAAAAACACAAACACACACACACACACAAAAACAAAAACACACACAAAAACAAAAACACACACACACAAAAACAAAAACACACACACAAACAAAAACACACACAGAAACAAAAACACACACACACAAAAACAAAAACACACAATGAAAAGCACACACAAAAACAAAAACACCCACACACACAAAAACATAAACACACACAAAAACAAACACACACACACACACACCAAAACAAAAACACACAAAGACAAAAGAACACACACACACTCACACACAAACAAAAACACACACAAAAACAAAAATACAAACACACACACAAAAACAAATACACACACAAAAACAAAAACACACACAGAAACAAAAACACACACACACAAAAACAAACACACACACGCACACAAAAACAAAAACACACACAAAAACAAACACACACACACAAAAACAAAAACACGCACAAAGACAAAAACACACACACACAAAAAAGAAAAACACACACAAAAACAAAAACACACACACACACACAAAAACAAAAACACACACACACAAAAACAAAAACGCACACAAAAACAAACACACACACACACACAAAAACAAAAACACACACAAAACAAAAACACAAACAAACACGCACATCCAAAAACAAAAAGACACACAAAAACAAAAAAACACATACACACTCAAAAGCAAAAACACACACAAAAACAAAAAAACACACACACAAAAACAAACACACACACACACACACACACAAACAAAAACACACACAAAAACAAAAACACACACACACACAAAAACAAACACACACACAAAAACACACACACAAAAACACATGCAAAAACAAAACACACACACACAAAAACAAAAACACACACAAAAACCAAAAACACACACAAAAATAAAAACAAAATCACACACAAAATCAAAAACACACACACACAAAAAAAACCTCACAAAAAAACAAAAACTCACACAAAAACAAAAACACACTCAAAAACAAACACACAGACACACTCAAAAACACACACAAAAACAAAAACACACGAACACAATAACAAAAACACGCACAAAAACAAAAACACTCAAACACACTAAAACAAAAACACACACAGAAACAAAAACATACACACAAAAACACACACAAAAACAAAAACACACACACACACAAAAACAAAAACACACACAGAAACAAAAACACACACAAAAACAAAAACACACACAGAAACAAAAACACACACACACACAAAGAAATACACACACACAAAAACAAAAACACACACAGAAACAAAAACATACACACAAAAACACACACAAAAACAAAAACACACACACACACAAAAACAAAAACACACACAGAAACAAAAACACACACAAAAACAAAAACACACACAGAAACAAAGACACACACACACACAAAGAAACACACACACACAAAAACATAAACACACACAAAAACAAACACACATGCACAAAAACAAAAACAACACATACACACCAAAAGAAAAACACACACAAAGACAAAAGAACACACACACACTCACACACAAACAAAAACACACACAAAAACAAAAACGCTCACACACACATAAACAAAAACACACACAGAAACAAAAACACACACACACACAAACAAAAACACACACAAAACAAAAACACACACAAAAACAAAAACACACACACACAAAAATCAACACAAAAACAAAAACTCTCACACACACAAAAACAATAACACACACAGAAACAAAAACACATACACACACACCAAAACAAAAACACACACACACACACACAAACAAAAACACACACAGAAACAAAAACATACACACAAAAATAATAACACACACAAAAACAAACAAACACGCACATACAAAAACAAACACACACACAAAAACACACACACAAAAACAAAAACACACACAAAAACAAAAACACAGACACACAAAAACAAAAACACATGCAAAAACAAAACACACACACACAAACACACAAAAACAAAAACACACACAAAAACAAAAAACACACACACACAAAAAGAAAAACAAAAACACACACAATCAAAAACGCACACAGAAACAAAAACACACACAGACAAAAAAAAACTAACAAAAAAACAAAAACTCACACAAAAACAAAAACACACTCAAAAACAAACACACTGACACACTCAAAAACACACACTAAAACAAACACACACACTCAAACACAAACAAAAACACACACAAAAACAAAAACACACACACACACACAAAAACAAAAACACACACAAAAACATAAACACACACACACACACAAAAACAAAAACACACACACACAAAAACAAAAACACACACAAAAACAAAAACACACACACACACAAAAACAAAAACACAAACACACACACAAAAACAAAAACACACACAGAAACAAAAACACACACACACAAAAACAAAAACACACAATGAAAAGCACACACAAAAACAAAAACACACACACACACAAAAACATAAACACACACAAAAACAAACACACACACACACACACCAAAACAAAAACACACAAAGACAAAAGAACACACACACACTCACACACAAACAAAAACACACACAAAAACAAAAATACAAACACACACACAAAAACAAACACACACACAAAAACAAAAACACACACAGAAACTAAAACACACACACACAAAAACAAACACACACACGCACACAAAAACAAAAACACACACAAAAACAAACACACACACACAAAAACAAAAACACGCACAAAGACAAAAACACACACACACAAAAAAGAAAAACGCACACAAAAACAAACACACACACACACACAAAAACAAAAACACACACAAAACAAAAACACAAACAAACACGCACATCCAAAAACAAAAAGACACACAAAAACAAAAAAACACACACACACTCAAAAGCAAAAACACACACAAAAACAAAAAAAACACACACAAAAACAAACACACACACACACACACACACAAACAAAAACACACACAAAAACAAAAACACACACACACACAAAAACAAACACACACACAAAAACACACACACAAAAACACATGCAAAAACAAAACACACACACACAAACACACAAAAACACACACAAAAACCAAAAACACACACAAAAATAAAAACAAATTCACACACAAAATCAAAAACACACACAGAAACAAAAACACACACACACAAAAAAAACCTCACAAAAAAACAAAAACTCACACAAAAACAAAAACACACTCAAAAACAAACACACAGACACACTCAAAAACACACACAAAAACAAACACACACACACAAACAGAAAAACAAAAACACACACAAAAACAAAAACACACGAACACAATAACAAAAACACGCACAAAAACAAAAACACTCAAACACACTAAAACAAAAACACACACAGAAACAAAAACATACACACAAAAACACACACAAAAACAAAAACACACACACACACAAAAACAAAAACACACACAGAAACAAAAACACACACAAAAACAAAAACACACACAGAAACAAAAACACACACACACACAAAGAAACACACACACACAAAAACAAAAACACACAAAAACAAAAACACACACAAAAACAAAAACACACACAAAAACAAATACACACACACACAAAAACAAAAACACACACAAAAACAAAAACACACACAAACACAAATACAAAAACACACACAAAAACAAACACACATGCACAAAAACAAAAACAACACATACACACCAAAAGAAAAACACACACAAAGACAAAAGAACACACACACACTCACACACAAACAAAAACACACACAAAAACAAAAACGCTCACACACACGTAAACAAAAACACACACAGAAACAAACACACACACACACACACAAACAAAAACACACACAAAACAAAAACACACACAAAAACAAAAACACACACACACAAAAATCAACACAAAAACAAAAACTCTCACACACACAAAAACAATAACACACACAGAAACAAAAACACATACACACACACCAAAACAAAAACACACACAAAAACAATAACACACACACAATAACAAACACACAAAAACAAAAACATATACAAAAACAAAAACACACACACACACACCAAAACAAAAACACACACACACACTCAAAAACAAAAACAAACACACACAAAAACAAAAACACAAACACACACACACACAAAAACAAAAACACACACAAAACAAACACACACACACAAACAAAAACACACACACACAATTACACACAGACACACAAAAACAAAAACACACACAAAAACAAAAACACACAAAACAAAAACACACACAAAAACAACAACACAAACAAACACACACACAGAAACAAAATCATTGACAAAAACACACACATACACAAAAACAAAACACAAAAACAAAAACACTCACACACACAAAAAAATAACACACACAGAAACAAAAACACACACACACACACAAAAACAAAAACACACACACACAAAAACAAAAACACACACAAAAACAAAAACATTCACACACACAAAAACAAAAACACACACACACACCAAAACAAAAACACACACAAAGACAAAAGAACACACACACACTCACACACAAACAAAAACACACACAAAAACAAAAACACACACACACACCAAAACAAAAACACACACAAAAACAAAAACACACACAAAAACAAAAACACACACAAAAACAAAACCACAAACAAACACGCACACACAGAAACAAAAACACACACAAAAACAAAAACGCACACAAAAAGAACACACGCGCACAAAATCAATAACACACAAAAACAAAAACAAACATACACACGCACACACAAAAACAAAAACGCACACAAAAACAAACACACACACACAAAAACAAAAACACACACACACACACAAAAACAAAAACACACACAAAACAAAAACACAAACAAACACGCACATACAAAAACAAAAAGACACACAAAAACAAAAACACACACACACACTCAAAAGCAAAAACACACACAAAAACAAAAAAACACACACACACAAAAACAAACACACACACACAAAGAAAAACACACACAAAAACAAAAACACACACACACACAAAAACAAACACACACACAAAAACACACACACAAAAACAAACACAAAAACAAACACACACAAAAACAAAAACACATGCAAAAACAAAAAACACACACACAAAAACAAAAACACACAAAAACAAAAACGCACACAAAAACAAACACACACACACACAAATAAAAAAACACACAAAAACACACACACACACACTGAAAAACAAAAACACACACACACACAAAAACAAAGACACAAACACACACACACACACAAAAACAAAAACACACACACACAAAAACAAAAACACACAGAAACAAAAACACACACACACAAAAACAAAAACACACACAATGAAAAGCACACACAAAAACACACACACAAAAATAAAAACACACACACACACCAAAACAAAAACACACACAAAGACAAAAGAACACACACACACTCACACACAAACAAAAACAAAAACACACACACACCAAAACAAAAACACACACAAAGACAAAAGAACACACACACACTCACACACAAACAAAAACACACACAAAAACAAAAACACACACACACACAAAAACAAAAACACACACACACACAAAAACAAAAACATACACAAAAACAAAAACACAAACAAACACGCACACACAGAAACAAATACACACACAAAAACAAAAACGCACACAAAAAGAAAAAAACACACACACACACACACACAAAATCAATAACACACACAAAAACAAAAACACACACAAAAACAAAAATACACACAGAAACAAAAACACACACACACAAAAACAAACACACACACACACAAACAAAAACACACACAAAAACAAACACACACACACAAAAACAAAAACACACACAAAGACAAAAACACACACACACAAAAAAGAAAAACACACACAAAAACACACACACACACAAAAACAAAAACACACACAAAAACAAAAACGCACACCAAAACAAAAACACACACACACACACAAAAACAAAAACACACACAAAACAAAAACACAAACAAACACGCACATACAAAAACAAAAAGACACACAAAAACAAAAACACACACACACACTCAAAAGCAAAAACACACACAAAAACAAAAAAACACACACACACAAAAACAAACACACACACACAAAGAAAAACACACACAAAAACAAAAACACACACTCACACAAAAACAAACACACACACAAAAACACACACACAAAAACAAACACAAAAACAAACACACACAAAAACAAAAACACATGCAAAAACAAAAAACACACACACAAAAACACAAAAACAAAAACACACACAAAAACCAAAAACACACACACACAAAAATAAAAACAAAATCAAACACAAAATCAAAAACACACACAGAAACAAAAACACACACACACAAAAAAAACCTCACAAAAAACAAAAACTCACACAAAAACAAAAACACACTCAAAAACAAACACACAGACACACTCAAAAACACACACAAAAACAAACACACACACACAAACACAAAAACAAAAACACACAAACACAATAACAAAAACACACACAAAAACAAAAACACTCAAACACACACAAAACAAAAACACACACAGAAACAAAAACACACACACACACACACACAAAGAAACACACACACACAAAAACAAAAACACACAAAATCAATAACACACACAAAAACAAAAACACACACAGAAACAAAAACACACACACACAAAAACAAATACACACACACACACAAAAACAAAAACACACACAAACACAAAAACAAAAACACACACAAAAACAAAAACACAAACACACACACAAAAACAAAAACACACACAAAAACAAAAGCAAACACAAAAACAAAAACACACACACACAGAAACAAAAACACACTCAAAAACAAACACACACACACAAAAACAAACACAAAACCAAAAACACTCACACACACAAAAACAAAAACACACACACAAACAAAAACACACACACACTCAAAAACAAAACCAAACACACACAAAAACAAAAACACAAACACACACACACACAAAAACAAAAACACACACAAAACAAACACACACAAAACAAAAACACACACAAAAACAAAAACACAAACAAACACACACACAGAAACAAAAACACTGACAAAAACACACACATACACAAAAACAAACACACAAAAACAAAAAAACTCACACACACAAAAACAAAAACACACACAGGAAGAAAAACACACACACACAAACAAAAACACACACAAAAACAAAAACACACACAAAAACAAAAACACACACACACAAAAACAAACACAAAAACAAAAACACTCACACACACAAAAAAAATAACACACACAGAAACAAAAACACACACACACACACAAAAACAAAAACACACACACACAAAAACACACACACACAAAAACAAAGACACACACAAAAACAAAAACACTCACACACACAAAAAAAATAACACACACAGAAACAAAAACACATACACACACACAAAAACAAAAACACAAACACACACACACAAGAACAAACACAAAAACAAAAACACACACACACAAAAACAAAAACACACACAGAAACAAAAACACACACACACACACAAAAACAAAAACACAGACACACACAAAAACAAAAACACACACAAAAACAAAAACACACACAAAAACAAAAACACACACAAAAACAAAAACACACACAAAAACAAAAACACACACACACACAAAAAACAAAAACACACACACAAAAACAAAAAACAGACACACACACACAAAAACAAAAACACCCACACACACAAAAACAAACACACACACAAAAACAAAAACAGACACACAAAGAAACACACACACACAAAAACAAAAACACACAAAAACAAAAACACACACAAACACAAAAACAAAAACATACACAAACACAAAAACAAAAACACACACAAAAACAAAAACACAAACACACACACACAAAAACAAATACACACACACAAACAAAAATACACACACACAAAAACATAAACACACACAAAAACAAAAACACACACACAATAACAAACACACAAAAACAAAAACATATACAAAAACAAAAACACACACACACACACACAAAAACAAAAACACAAAAACACATACACACAAAAACAAAAACACACACAAGACAAACACACACACACAAACAAAAACACACACACACAATTACACACAGACACACAAAAACAAAAACACACACAAAAACAAAAACACACAAAACAAAAACACACACAAAAACAAAAACACAAACAAACACACACACAGAAACAAAAACACTGACAAAAACACACACATACACAAAAACAAACACACAAAAACAAAAAAACTCACACACACAAAAACAAAAACACACACAGAAAGAAAAACACACACACACAAACAAAAACACACACAAAAACAAAAACACACACAAAAACAAAAACACACACACACAAAAACAAACACAAAAACAAAAACACTCACACACACAAAAAAATAACACACACAGAAACAAAAACACATACACACACACAAAAACAAAAACACACACAAAAACAAAAACATTCACACACACAAAAACAAAAACACACACAGAAACAAAAACACACACACACAAAAACACACACAGAAACAAAAACTCATACACACACACAAAAACAAACACAAAAACAAAAACACTCACACACACAAAAACAAAAACACACACAGAAACAAAAACACACACACACACACAAAAACAAAAACACAGACACACACAAAAACAAAAACACACACCAAAACAAAAACACACATACAAAAACAAAAACACACACAAAAACAAAAACACACACAAAAACAAACACACACACACACAAAAACAAAAACACACACACAAAAACAAAAACACACACAAAAACTAAAACACACACAAAAATAAAACACACACATAAACAAAAACACACACAAAAACAAAAACACACACACACACACAAAAACACACATAAAAACAAACACACACACACACACACACACACACAAAATCAAAAACACACACAAAAACAAACACACACACACACAAAAACAAAAACACACGCAAAAACAAAAACACAAACACACACAAAAACATAAACACATACAAAAACAAACACACACACAAAGACAAAAGAACACACACACACTCGCACACAAACAAAAACACACACAAAAACAAAAACACACATACACACCAAAACAAAAACACACACAAAGACAAAAGAACACACACACACTCACGCACAAACAAAAACACACACAAAAACAAAAACACACACACACACAAAAACAAAAACATACACAAAAACAAAAACACACACAAAAACAAAAACACACACAAAAACAAAAACGCACACAAAAAGAAAAACACACACACACACAAAATCAATAACACACACAAAAACAAAAACACACACAAAAACAAACACACACACACACACACACATAAAACAAAAACACACACAAAAACAAACACACACACGCACACACAAAAACAAAAACACACACAAAAACAAACACACACACACAAAAACAAAAACACACACAAAGACAAAAACACACACACACAAAAAAGAAAAACACACACAAAAACAAAAACACACACAAAAACAAAAACACACACACACAAAAACAAAAACAGACAAAAAAACAAAAACACACACACACACAAACAAAAACGCACACAAAAACAAAAACACACACACACACACACACACAAAATCAAAAACACACACAAAACACAAACACGCACATACAAAAACAAAAACACACAAAAACAAAAACACACACACACACTCAAAAGCAAAAACACACACAAAAACAAAAAAACACACACACACACAAAAACAAACACACACACACAAACAAAAACACACACACACACAAAAACAAAAACACACACAATCAAAAGCACACACAAAAACAAAAACACACACACACACACACAAAAACATAAACACACACAAAAACAAAAGAACACACACACACTCACACACAAACAAAAACACACACAAAAACAAAAACACACACACACACAAAAACAAAAACATACACAAAAACAAAAACATACACAAAAACAAAAACACACACAAAAACAAAAACACACACTAAACAAAAACACAAACAAACACGCACACACAGAAACAAAAACATACACAAAAACAAAAACACACACAAAAAAGAAAAACACACACACAAACAAAAACACACACAAAAACAAAAACACACACACACACAAAAACAAAAACATACACAAAAACAAAAACACACACAAAAAAGATAAACACACACAAAAACAAAAACACACACACACACAAAAACAAAAACAGACAAAAAAACAAAAACACACACACACACAAAAACAAAAACGCACACAAAAACAAAAACACACACACACACACAAAAACAAAAACACACACAAAACAAAAACTCAAACAAACACGCACATACAAAAACAAAAACACACACAGAAACAAAAACACACACACACACACTCAAAAGCAAAAACACACACAAAAACAAAAAAACACACACACAAAAACAAACACACACACAAACAAAAACACACAAAAAACAAAAACACACACACACACAAAAACAAACACACACACAAAAACACACACACAAAAACAAAAACACACACACAAAAACAAAAACACAGGCACACAAAAACAAAAACACATGCAAAAACAAAACACACACACACAAACACACAAAAACACACACAAAAACAAAAAACACACACACACAAAAAGAAAAACAAAAACACACACAAAATGAAAAACACACACAGAAACAAAACCACACACAGACAAAAAAAAACTAACAAAAAAACAAAAACTCACACAAAAACAAAAACACACTCAAAAACAAACACACTGACACACTCAAAAACACACACTAAAACAAACACACACACACAAACACAAAAACAAAAACACACACAAAAACAAAAACACACAATGACAAAAACAAAAACACACACAAAAACAAAAATGCACACAAAAACAAAAACTCAGACAAAAACAAAAACACACACAAAAACAAACACACACACACACAAAAACAAAAACACACACACACAAAAACAAAAACACACACAAAAACAAACACACACACAGAAACAAAAACACAGACAAAAACAAAAACACACACATACAAAAACAAAAACACACACATACAAAAACAAAAACACACACACACACACACACAAAAACACACATAAAAACAAAAACACACACACACAAAAACAAAAACACACACAAAAACACACACACACACAAAAACAAACACACACACACACAAAAACAAAAACACACAAACACAAAAACAAAAACACACACAAAAACACAAACACAAACACACACACACAAAAACAAATAAGACAAAAACAAAAACACACACACACACACAAACAAAAACACAAACACACACAAAAACAAAAACACACACACACAAAAACAAAAACACACACAGAAACAAAAACACACACAGAAACAAAAACACACACACACACAAAAACAAAAACACACACAATGAAAAGCACACACAAAAACAAAAACACACACACACACACACAAAAACATAAACACACACAAAAACAAACACACACACACACACCAAAACAAAAACACACACAAAGACAAAAGAACACACACACCAAAACAAAAACACACACAAAAACAAACACACACACACACACATAAAACAAAAACACACACAAAAACAAACACACACACACACACATAAAACAAAAACACACACAGAAACAAAAACACACACACACAAAAACAAACACACACACGCACACAAAAACAAAAACACACACAAAAACAAACACACACACACACAAACAAAAACACGCACAAAGACAAAAAGACACACACACAAAAAAGAAAAACGCACACAAAAACAAAAACACACACACACACACACAAAAACAAAAACACACACAAAACAAAAACACAAACAAACACGCACATACAAAAACAAAAAGACACACAAAAACAAAAAAACACACACACACTCAAAAGAAAAAACACACACAAAAACAAAAAAACACACACACAAAAACAAACACACACACACACACACACACAAACAAAAACACACACAAAAACAAACAAACACGCACATACAAAAACAAAAACACACACAAAAACAAAAAAACACACACACACACACACAAAAACAAAA
This sequence comes from Scyliorhinus torazame, assembly GCF_047496885.1. Taxonomy (NCBI): domain Eukaryota; kingdom Metazoa; phylum Chordata; class Chondrichthyes; order Carcharhiniformes; family Scyliorhinidae; genus Scyliorhinus; species Scyliorhinus torazame. The sequence continues at coordinate 341,560 of NW_027307906.1, read as the reverse complement.
ACACATGCAAAAACAAAACACACACACACACAAAAAGAAAAACAAAAACACACACAATCAAAAACGCACACAGAAACAAAAACACACACAGACAAAGAAAAACTAACAAAAAAACAAAAACTCACACAAAAACAAAAACACACTCAAAAACAAACACACTGACACACTCAAAAACACACACTAAAACAAACACACACACACAAACACAAACAAAACACACACAAAAACAAAAACACACACACACAAAAACAAAAACACACACAAAAACAAAAACACAAACACACACACACACACACACAAAAACAAAAACACACACACACAAAAACAAAAACACACACACAAACAAAAACACACACAGAAACAAAAACATACACACACAAAAACAAAAACACACAATGAAAAGCACACACAAAAACAAAAACACACACACACACAAAAACATAAACACACACAAAAACAAACACACACACACACACCAAAACAAAAACACACAAAGACAAAAGAACACACACACACTCACACACAAACAAAAACACACACAAAAACAAAAATACAAACACACACACAAAAACAAACACACACACAAAAACAAAAACACACACAGAAACAAAAACACACACACACAAAAACAAACACACACACGCACACAAAAACAAAAACACACACAAAAACAAACACACACACACAAAAACAAAAACACGCACAAAGACAAAAACACACACACACAAAAAAGAAAAACACACACAAAAACAAAAACACACACACACACACAAAAACAAAAACACACACACACAAAAACAAAAACGCACACAAAAACAAACACACACACACACACAAAAACAAAAACACACACAAAACAAAAACACAAACAAACACGCACATCCAAAAACAAAAAGACACACAAAAACAAAAAAACACATACACACTCAAAAGCAAAAACACACACAAAAACAAAAAAACACACACAAAAACAAACACACACACACACACACACACAAACAAAAACACACACAAAAACAAAAACACACACACACACAAAAACAAACACACACACAAAAACACACACACAAAAACACATGCAAAAACAAAACACACACACACAAACACACAAAAACAAAAACACACACAAAAACCAAAAACACACACAAAAATAAAAACAAAATCACACACAAAATCAAAAACACACACACACAAAAAAAACCTCACAAAAAAACAAAAACTCACACAAAAACAAAAACACACTCAAAAACAAACACACAGACACACTCAAAAACACACACAAAAACAAACACACACACACAAACAGAAAAACAAAAACACACACAAAAACAAAAACACACGAACACAATAACAAAAACACGCACAGAAACAAAAACATACACACAAAAACACACACAAAAACAAAAACACACACACACACAAAAACAAAAACACACACAGAAACAAAAACACACACAAAAACAAAAACACACACAGAAACAAAAACACACACACACACAAAGAAATACACACACACAAAAACAAAAACACACACAGAAACAAAAACATACACACAAAAACACACACAAAAACAAAAACACACACACACACAAAAACAAAAACACACACAGAAACAAAAACACACACAAAAACAAAAACACACACAGAAACAAAAACACACACACACACAAAGAAACACACACACACAAAAACATAAACACACACAAAAACAAACACACATGCACAAAAACAAAAACAACACATACACACCAAAAGAAAAACACACACAAAGACAAAAGAACACACACACACTCACACACAAACAAAAACACACACAAAAACAAAAACGCTCACACACACATAAACAAAAACACACACAGAAACAAAAACACACACACACACACAAACAAAAACACACACAAAACAAAAACACACACAAAAACAAAAACACACACACACAAAAATCAACACAAAAACAAAAACTCTCACACACACAAAAACAATAACACACACAGAAACAAAAACACATACACACACACCAAAACAAAAACACACACACACACACAAAAACAAAAACACACACAGAAACAAAAACATACACACAAAAATAATAACACACACAAAAACGCACATACAAAACAAACACACACACAAAAACACACACACAAAAACAAAAACACACACAAAAACAAAAACACAGACACACAAAAACAAAAACACATGCAAAAACAAAACACACACACACAAACACACAAAAACAAAAACACACACAAAAACAAAAAACACACACACACAAAAAGAAAAACAAAAACACACACAATCAAAAACGCACACAGAAACAAAAACACACACAGACAAAAAAAAACTAACAAAAAAACAAAAACTCACACAAAAACAAAAACACACTCAAAAACAAACACACTGACACACTCAAAAACACACACTAAAACAAACACACACACACAAACACAAACAAAAACACACACAAAAACAAAAACACACACACACACACAAAAACAAAAACACACACAAAAACATAAACACACACACACACAAAAACAAAAACACACACACACAAAAACAAAAACACACACAAAAACAAAAACACACACACACACAAAAACAAAAACACAAACACACACACAAAAACAAAAACACACACAGAAACAAAAACACACACACACAAAAACAAAAACACACAATGAAAAGCACACACAAAAACAAAAACACACACACACACAAAAACATAAACACACACAAAAACAAACACACACACACACACACCAAAACAAAAACACACAAAGACAAAAGAACACACACACACTCACACACAAACAAAAACACACACAAAAACAAAAATACAAACACACACACAAAAACAAACACACACACAAAAACAAAAACACACACAGAAACAAAAACACACACACACAAAAACAAACACACACACGCACACAAAAACAAAAACACACACAAAAACAAACACACACACACAAAAACAAAAACACGCACAAAGACAAAAACACACACACACAAAAAAGAAAAACGCACACAAAAACAAACACACACACACACAAAAACAAAAACACACACAAAACAAAAACACAAACAAACACGCACATCCAAAAACAAAAAGACACACAAAAACAAAAAAACACACACACACTCAAAAGCAAAAACACACACAAAAACAAAAAAAAACACACACAAAAACAAACACACACACACACACACACACACAAACAAAAACACACACAAAAACAAAAACACACACACACACAAAAACAAACACACACACAAAAACACACACACAAAAACACATGCAAAAACAAAACACACACACACAAACACACAAAAACACACACAAAAACCAAAAACACACACAAAAATAAAAACAAAATCACACACAAAATCAAAAACACACACAGAAACAAAAACACACACACACAAAAAAAACCTCACAAAAAAACAAAAACTCACACAAAAACAAAAACACACTCAAAAACAAACACACAGACACACTCAAAAACACACACAAAAACAAACACACACACACAAACAGAAAAACAAAAACACACACAAAAACAAAAACACACGAACACAATAACAAAAACACGCACAAAAACAAAAACACTCAAACACACTAAAACAAAAACACACACAGAAACAAAAACATACACACAAAAACACACACAAAAACAAAAACACACACACACACAAAAACAAAAACACACACAGAAACAAAAACACACACAAAAACAAAAACACACACAGAAACAAAAACACACACACACACAAAGAAACACACACACACAAAAACAAAAACACACAAAAACAAAAACACACACAAAAACAAAAACACACACAAAAACAAATACACACACACACAAAAACAAAAACACACAAAAACAAAAACACACACAAACACAAATACAAAAACACACACAAAAACAAACACACATGCACAAAAACAAAAACAACACATACACACCAAAAGAAAAACACACACAAAGACAAAAGAACACACACACACTCACACACAAACAAAAACACACACAAAAACAAAAACGCTCACACACACGTAAACAAAAACACACACAGAAACAAACACACACACACACACACACACAAACAAAAACACACACAAAACAAAAACACACACAAAAACAAAAACACACACACACAAAAATCAACACAAAAACAAAAACTCTCACACACACAAAAACAATAACACACACAGAAACAAAAACACATACACACACACCAAAACAAAAACACACACAAAAACAATAACACACACACAATAACAAACACACAAAAACAAAAACATATACAAAAACAAAAACACACACACACACCAAAACAAAAACACACACACACACTCAAAAACAAAACCAAACACACACAAAAACAAAAACACAAACACACACACACACAAAAACAAAAACACACACAAAACAAACACACACACACAAACAAAAACACACACACACAATTACACACAGACACACAAAAACAAAAACACACACAAAAACAAAAACACACAAAACAAAAACACACACAAAAACAACAACACAAACAAACACACACACAGAAACAAAATCATTGACAAAAACACACACATACACAAAAACAAAACACAAAAACAAAAACACTCACACACACAAAAAAATAACACACACAGAAACAAAAACACATACACACACACAAAAACAAAAACACACACACACAAAAACAAAAACACACACAAAAACATTCACACACACAAAAACAAAAACACACACACACACCAAAACAAAAACACACACAAAGACAAAAGAACACACACACACTCACACACAAACAAAAACACACACAAAAACAAAAACACACACACACACCAAAACAAAAACACACACAAAAACAAAAACACACACAAAAACAAAAACACACACAAAAACAAAACCACAAACAAACATGCACACACAGAAACAAAAACACACACAAAAACAAAAACGCACACAAAAAGAACACACGCGCACAAAATCAATAACACACAAAAACAAAAACAAACACACACACGCACACACAAAAACAAAAACGCACACAAAAACAAACACACACACACAAAAACAAAAACACACACACACACACAAAAACAAAAACACACACAAAACAAAAACACAAACAAACACGCACATACAAAAACAAAAAGACACACAAAAACAAAAACACACACACACACTCAAAAGCAAAAACACACACAAAAACAAAAAAACACACACACACAAAAACAAACACACACACACAAAGAAAAACACACACAAAAACAAAAACACACACACACACAAAAACAAACACACACACAAAAACACACACACAAAAACAAACACAAAAACAAACACACACAAAAACAAAAACGCATGCAAAAACAAAAAACACACACACAAAAACAAAAACACACAAAAACAAAAACGCACACAAAAACAAACACACACACACACAAATAAAAAAACACACAAAAACACACACACACACACTGAAAAACAAAAACACACACACACACAAAAACAAAAACACAAACACACACACACACACACAAAAACAAAAACACACACACACAAAAACAAAAACACACGGAAACAAAAACACACACAAACAAAAACAAAAACACACACAATGAAAAGCACACACAAAAACACACACACAAAAATAAAAACACACACACACACCAAAACAAAAACACACACAAAGACAAAAGAACACACACACACTCACACACAAACAAAAACAAAAACACACACACACCAAAACAAAAACACACACAAAGACAAAAGAACAAACACACTCACACACAAACAAAAACACACACAAAAACAAAAACACACACACACACAAAAACAAAAACACACACACACACAAAAACAAAAACATACACAAAAACAAAAACACAAACAAACACGCACACACAGAAACAAATACACACACAAAAACAAAAACGCACACAAAAAGAAAAACACACACACACACACACACAAAATCAAAAACACACACAAAAACAAAAACACACACAAAAACAAAAATACAAACACACACACAAAAACAAAAACACACACAAAAACAAAAATACACACAGAAACAAAAACACACACACACAAAAACAAACACACACACACACAAACAAAAACACACACAAAAACAAACACACACACACAAAAACAAAAACACACACAAAGACAAAAACACACACACACAAAAAAGAAAAACACACACAAAAACACACACACACACAAAAACAAAAACACACACAAAAACAAAAACGCACACCAAAACAAAAACACACACACACACACAAAAACAAAAACACACACAAAACAAAAACACAAACAAACACGCACATACAAAAACAAAAAGACACACAAAAACAAAAACACACACACACACTCAAAAGCAAAAACACACACAAAAACAAAAAAACACACACACACAAAAACAAACACACACACACAAAGAAAAACACACACAAAAACAAAACCACAAACAAACACGCACACACAGAAACAAAAACACACACAAAAACAAAAACGCACACAAAAAGAACACACGCGCACAAAATCAATAACACACAAAAACAAAAACAAACACACACACGCACACACAAAAACAAAAACGCACACAAAAACAAACACACACACACAAAAACAAAAACACACACACACACACAAAAACAAAAACACACACAAAACAAAAACACAAACAAACACGCACATACAAAAACAAAAAGACACACAAAAACAAAAACACACACACACACTCAAAAGCAAAAACACACACAAAAACAAAAAAACACACACACACAAAAACAAACACACACACACAAAGAAAAACACACACAAAAACAAAAACACACACACACACAAAAACAAACACACACACAAAAACACACACACAAAAACAAACACAAAAACAAACACACACAAAAACAAAAACGCATGCAAAAACAAAAAACACACACACAAAAACAAAAACACACAAAAACAAAAACGCACACAAAAACAAACACACACACACACAAATAAAAAAACACACAAAAACACACACACACACACTGAAAAACAAAAACACACACACACACAAAAACAAAAACACAAACACACAAAAACAAAAACACACAGAAACAAAAACACACACACACAAAAACAAAAACACACACAATGAAAAGCACACACAAAAACACACACACAAAAATAAAAACACACACACACACCAAAACAAAAACACACACAAAGACAAAAGAACACACACACTCACACACAAACAAAAACACACACAAAAACAAAAACACACACACACACAAAAACAAAAACACACACACACACACAAAAACAAAAACACACACAAAACAAAAACACAAACAAACACGCACATACAAAAACAAAAAGACACACAAAAACAAAAACACACACACACACTCAAAAGCAAAAACACACACAAAAACAAAAAAACACACACACACAAAAACAAACACACACACACAAAGAAAAACACACACAAAAACAAAAACACACACACACACAAAAACAAACACACACACAAAAACACACACACAAAAACAAACACAAAAACAAACACACACAAAAACAAAAACGCATGCAAAAACAAAAAACACACACACAAAAACAAAAACACACAAAAACAAAAACGCACACAAAAACAAACACACACACACACAAATAAAAAAACACACAAAAACACACACACACACACTGAAAAACAAAAACACACACACACACAAAAACAAAAACACAAACACACAAAAACAAAAACACACAGAAACAAAAACACACACACACAAAAACAAAAACACACACAATGAAAAGCACACACAAAAACACACACACAAAAATAAAAACACACACACTCACACACAAACAAAAACACACACAAAAACAAAAACACACACACACACAAAAACAAAAACACACACACACACAAAAACAAAAACATACACAAAAACAAAAACACAAACAAACACGCACACACAGAAACAAATACACACACAAAAACAAAAACGCACACAAAAAGAAAAACACACACACACACACACACAAAATCAAAAACACACACAAAAACAAAAACACACACAAAAACAAAAATACAAACACACACACAAAAACAAAAATACAAACACACACACAAAAACAAAAACACACACAAAAACAAAAATACACACAGAAACAAAAACACACACACACAAAAACAAACACACACACACACAAACAAAAACACACACAAAAACAAACACACACACACAAAAACAAAAACACACACAAAGACAAAAACACACACACACAAAAAAGAAAAACACACACAAAAACACACACACACATAAAAACAAAAACACACACAAAAACAAAAACGCACACCAAAACAAAAACTCACACACACACACAAAAACAAAAACACACACAAAACAAAAACACAAACAAACACGCACATACAAAAACAAAAAGACACACAAAAACAAAAACACACACACACACTCAAAAGCAAAAACACACACAAAAACAAAAAAACACACACACACAAAAACAAACACACACACACAAAGAAAAACACACACAAAAACAAAAACACACACACACACAAAAACAAACACACACACAAAAACACACACACAAAAACAAACACAAAAACAAACACACACAAAAACAAAAACACATGCAAAAACAAAAAACACACACACAAAAACAAAAACACACACAAAAACCAGAAACACACACACACAAAAATAAAAACAAAATCAAACACAAAATCAAAAACACACACAGAAACAAAAACACACACACACAAAAAAAACCTCACAAAAAACAAAAACTCACACAAAAACAAAAACACACTCAAAAACAAACACACAGACACACTCAAAAACACACACAAAAACAAACACACACACACAAACACAAAAACAAAAACACACAAACACAATAACAAAAACACACACAAAAACAAAAACACTCAAACACACACACAAAGAAACACACACACAAAAACAAAAACACACAAAATCAATAACACACACAAAAACAAAAACACACACAGAAACAAAAACACACACACACAAAAACAAATACACACACACACACAAAAACAAAAACACACACAAACACAAAAACAAAAACACACACAAAAACAAAAACACAAACACATGCACAAAAACAAAAACACACACAAAAACAAAAGCAAACACAAAAACAAAAACACACACACACACACAGAAACAAAAACACACTCAAAAACAAACACACACACACAAAAACAAACACAAAACCAAAAACACTCACACACACAAAAACAAAAACACACACACAAACAAAAACACACACACACTCAAAAACAAAACCAAACACACACAAAAACAAAAACACAAACACACACACACACAAAAACAAAAACACACACAAAACAAACACACACAAAACAAAAACACACACAAAAACAAAAACACAAACAAACACACACACAGAAACAAAAACACTGACAAAAACACACACATACACAAAAACAAACACACAAAAACAAAAAAACTCACACACACAAAAACAAAAACACACACAGGAAGAAAAACACACACACACAAACAAAAACACACACAAAAACAAAAACACACACAAAAACAAAAACACACACACACAAAAACAAACACAAAAACAAAAACACTCACACACACAAAAAAAATAACACACACAGAAACAAAAACACACACACACACACAAAAACAAAAACACACACACACAAAAACAAAGACACACACAAAAACAAAAACATTCACACACACAAAAACAAAAACACACACAAAAACAAAAACACACACAAAAACAAAAACACACACAAAAACAAAAACACACACACACACAAAAAAACAAAAACACACACACAAAAACAAAAAACAGACACACACACACAAAAACAAAAACACCCACACACACAAAAACAAACACACACACAAAAACAAAAACAGACACACAAAGAAACACACACACACAAAAACAAAAACACACAAAAACAAAAACACACACAAACACAAAAACAAAAACATACACAAACACAAAAACAAAAACACACACAAAAACAAAAACACAAACACACACACACAAAAACAAATACACACACACAAACAAAAATACACACACACAAAAACATAAACACACACAAAAACAAAAACACACACAAAAACAAAAACACACACACAATAACAAACACACAAAAACAAAAACATATACAAAAACAAAAACACACACACACACACACAAAAACAAAAACACAAAAACACATACACACAAAAACAAAAACACACACACACAATTACACACAGACACACAAAAACAAAAACACACACAAAAACACACAAAACAAAAACACACACAAAAACAAAAACACAAACAAACACACACACAGAAACAAAAACACTGACAAAAACACACACATACACAAAAACAAACACACAAAAACAAAAAAACTCACACACACAAAAACAAAAACACACACAGAAAGAAAAACACACACACACAAACAAAAACACACACAAAAACAAAAACACACACAAAAACAAAAACACACACACACAAAAACAAACACAAAAACAAAAACACTCACACACACAAAAAAATAACACACACAGAAACAAAAACACATACACACACACAAAAACAAAAACACACACAAAAACAAAAACATTCACACACACAAAAACAAAAACACACACAGAAACAAAAACACACACACAGAAACAAAAACTCATACACACACACAAAAACAAACACAAAAACAAAAACACTCACACACACAAAAACAAAAACACACACAGAAACAAAAACACAGACACACACACAAAAACAAAAACACAGACACACACAAAAACAAAAACACACACCAAAACAAAAACACACATACAAAAACAAAAACACACACAAAAACAAAAACACACACAAAAACAAACACACACACACACAAAAACAAAAACACACACACAAAAACAAAAACACACACAAAAACTAAAACACACACAAAAATAAAACACACACATAAACAAAAACACACACAAAAACAAAAACACACACACACACACAAAAACACACATAAAAACAAACACACACACACACACACAAAAACACACACAAAATCAAAAACACACACAAAAACAAACACACACACACACAAAAACAAAAACACACGCAAAAACAAAAACACACACAAACACAAAAACACACACAGAAACAAAAAAACACACACACACTCAAAAACAAAAACACACACACACACAAAAACAAAAACACAAACAAAAACAAAAACACACACACAATAACAAAAACACACACAGAAACAAAAACACACACACACACAAAAACAAAAACACACACAATCAAAAGCACACACAAAAACAAAAACACACACACACACAAAAACATAAACACACACAAAAACAAACACACACACACAAAAACAAAAACACACACACACCAAAACAAAAACACACACAAAGACAAAAGAACACACACACACAAACAAAAACACACACAAAAACAAAAACACACACACACACAAAAACAAAAACATACACAAAAACAAAAACACACACAAAAACAAAAACACACACAAAAACAAAAACACACACAAACACGCACACACAGAAACAAAACACACACAAAATCAAAAACACACACAAAAACAAAAACACACACACACACAAAAACAAAAACATACACAAAAACAAAAACATACACAAAAACAAAAACACACACAAAAACAAAAACACACACTAAACAAAAACACAAACAAACACGCACACACAGAAACAAAAACATACACAAAAACAAAAACACACACAAAAAAGAAAAACACTCACACAAACAAAAACACACACAAAAACAAAAACACACACACACACAAAAACAAAAACATACACAAAAACAAAAACACACACAAAAAAGATAAACACACACAAAAACAAAAACACACACACACACAAAAACAAAAACAGACAAAAAAACAAAAACACACACACACACAAAAACAAAAACGCACACAAAAACAAAAACACACACACACACACAAAAACAAAAACACACACAAAACAAAAACTCAAACAAACACGCACATACAAAAACAAAAACACACACAGAAACAAAAACACACACACACACACTCAAAAGCAAAAACACACACAAAAACAAAAAAACACACACACAAAAACAAACACACACACAAACAAAAACACACAAAAAACAAAAACACACACACACACAAAAACAAACACACACACAAAAACACACACACAAAAACAAAAAAACACACACAAAAACAAAAACACAGGCACACAAAAACAAAAACACATGCAAAAACAAAACACACACACACAAACACACAAAAACACACACAAAAACAAAAAACACACACACACAAAAAGAAAAACAAAAACACACACAAAATGAAAAACACACACAGAAACAAAACCACACACAGACAAAAAAAAACTAACAAAAAAACAAAAACTCACACAAAAACAAAAACACACTCAAAAACAAACACACTGACACACTCAAAAACACACACTAAAACAAACACACACACACAAACACAAAAACAAAAACACACACAAAAAGAAAAACACACAAAGACAAAAACAAAAACACACACAAAAACAAAAATGCACACAAAAACAAAAACTCAGACAAAAACAAAAACACACACAAAAACAAACACACACACACACACAAAAACAAAAACACACACACACAAAAACAAAAACACACACAAAAACAAACACACACACAGAAACAAAAACACAGACAAAAACAAAAACACACACATACAAAAACAAAAACACACACATACAAAAACAAAAACACACACACACACACACACAAAAACACACATAAAAACAAAAACACACACACACAAAAACAAAAACACACACAAAAACACACACACACACAAAAACAAACACACACACACACAAAAACAAAAACACACAAACACAAAAACAAAAACACACACAAAAACACAAACACAAACACACACACACAAAAACAAATAAGACAAAAACAAAAACAAAAACACACACACACACAAACAAAAACACAAACACACACAAAAACAAAAACACACACACACAAAAACAAAAACACACACAGAAACAAAAACACACACAGAAACAAAAACACACACACACACAAAAACAAAAACACACACAATGAAAAGCACACACAAAAACAAAAACACACACACACACACAAAAACATAAACACACACAAAAACAAACACACACACACACACACCAAAACAAAAACACACACAAAGACAAAAGAACACACACACCAAAACAAAAACACACACAAAAACAAACACACACACACACACATAAAACAAAAACACACACAAAAACAAACACACACACACACACATAAAACAAAAACACACACAGAAACAAAAACACACACACACAAAAACAAACACACACACGCACACAAAAACAAAAACACACACAAAAACAAACACACACACACACAAACAAAAACACGCACAAAGACAAAAAGACACACACACAAAAAAGAAAAACGCACACAAAAACAAAAACACACACACACACACACAAAAACAAAAACACACACAAAACAAAAACACAAACAAACACGCACATACAAAAACAAAAAGACACACAAAAACAAAAAAACACACACACACTCAAAAGAAAAAACACACACAAAAACAAAAAAACACACACACAAAAACAAACACACACACACACACACACACAAACGAAAACACACACAAAAACAAACAAACACGCACATACAAAAACAAAAACACACACAAAAACAAAAACACACACACACACACACACAAAAACAAAAACACATGCAAAAACAAAACACACACACACACAAAAAGAAAAACAAAAACACACACAATCAAAAACGCACACAGAAACAAAAACACACACAGACAAAAAAAAACTAACAAAAAAACAAAAACTCACACAAAAACAAAAACACACTCAAAAACAAACACACTGACACACTCAAAAACACACACTAAAACAAACACACACACACAAACACAAACAAAACACACACAAAATCAAAAACACACACACACACACAAAAACAAAAACACACACACACAAAAACAAAAACACACACAAAAACAAAAACACAAACACACACACACACACACAAAAACAAAAACACACACAAAAACAAAAACACACACACACAAAAACAAAAACACACACACAAACAAAAACACACACAGAAACAAAAACACACACACACAAAAACAAAAACACACAATGAAAAGCACACACAAAAACAAAAACACACACACACACAAAAACATAAACACACACAAAAACAAACACACACACACACACACCAAAACAAAAACACACTCAAAATCAAACACACTGACACACTCAAAAACACACACTAAAACAAACACACACACACAAACACAAAAACAAAAACACACACAAAAAGAAAAACACACAAAGACAAAAACAAAAACACACACAAAAACAAAAATGCACACAAAAACAAAAACTCAGACAAAAACAAAAACACACACAAAAACAAACACACACACACACACAAAAACAAAAACACACACACACAAAAACAAAAACACACACAAAAACAAACACACACACAGAAACAAAAACACAGACAAAAACAAAAACACACACATACAAAAACAAAAACACACACATACAAAAACAAAAACACACACACACACACACACAAAAACACACATAAAAACAAAAACACACACACAGAAAAACAAAAACACACACAAAAACACACACACACACAAAAACAAACACACACACACACAAAAACAAAAACACACAAACACAAAAACAAAAACACACACAAAAACACAAACACAAACACACACACACAAAAACAAATAAGACAAAAACAAAAACAAAAACACACACACACACACAAACAAAAACACAAACACACACAAAAACACAAACAAAACACACACAAAAACAAAAACACACACAGAAACAAAAACACACACAGAAACAAAAACACACACACACACAAAAACAAAAACACACACAATGAAAAGCACACACAAAAACAAAAACACACACACACACACACAAAAACATAAACACACACAAAAACAAACACACACACACACACACCAAAACAAAAACACACACAAAGACAAAAGAACACACACACCAAAACAAAAACACACACAAAAACAAACACACACACAAACACATAAAACAAAAACACACACAAAAACAAACACACACACACACACATAAAACAAAAACACACACAGAAACAAAAACACACACACACAAAAACAAACACACACACGCACACAAAAACAAAAACACACACAAAAACAAACACACACACACACAAACAAAAACACGCACAAAAACAAAAACACACACACACACACACAAAACAAAAACACACACAAAACAAAAACACAAACAAACACGCACATACAAAAACAAAAAGACACACAAAAACAAAAAAACACACACACACTCAAAAGAAAAAACACACACAAAAACAAAAAAACACACACACAAAAACAAACACACACACACACACACACACAAACAAAAACACACACAAAAACAAACAAACACGCACATACAAAAACAAAAACACACACAAAAACAAAAAAACACACACACACAGACACAAAAACACATGCAAAAACAAAACACACACACACACAAAAAGAAAAACAAAAACACACACAATCAAAAACGCACACAGAAACAAAAACACACACAGACAAAAAAAAACTAACAAAAAAACAAAAACTCACACAAAAACAAAAACACACTCAAAAACAAACACACTGACACACTCAAAAACACACACTAAAACAAACACACACACACAAACACAAACAAAACACACACAAAAACAAAAACACACACACACACACAAAAACAAAAACACACACACACAAAAACAAAAACACACACAAAAACAAAAACACAAACACACACACACACACACAAAAACAAAAACACACACAAAAACAAAAACACACACACACAAAAACAAAAACACACACACAAACAAAAACACACACAGAAACAAAAACACACACACACAAAAACAAAAACACACAATGAAAAGCACACACAAAAACAAAAACACACACACACACAAAAACATAAACACACACAAAAACAAACACACACACACACACACACCAAAACAAAAACACACAAAGACAAAAGAACACACACACTCACACACAAACAAAAACACACACAAAAACAAAAATACAAACACACACACAAAAACAAACACACACACAAAAACAAAAACACACACAGAAACAAAAACACACACACACAAAAACAAACACACACACGCACACAAAAACAAAAACACACACAAAAACAAACACACACACACAAAAACAAAAACACGCACAAAGACAAAAACACACACACACAAAAAAGAAAAACACACACAAAAACAAAAACACACACACACACACAAAAACAAAAACACACACACACAAAAACAAAAACGCACACAAAAACAAACACACACACAAAAACAAAAACACACACAAAACAAAAACACAAACAAACACGCACATCCAAAAACAAAAAGACACACAAAAACAAAAAAACACATACACACTCAAAAGCAAAAACACACACAAAAACAAAAAAACACACACACAAAAACAAACACACACACACACACACACACAAACAAAAACACACACAAAAACAAAAACACACACACACACAAAAACACACACACAAAAACACACACACAAAAACACATGCAAAAACAAAACACACACACACAAACACACAAAAACAAAAACACACACAAAAACCAAAAACACACACAAAAATAAAAACAAAATCACACACAAAATCAAAAACACACACACACAAAAAAAACCTCACAAAAAAACAAAAACTCACACAAAAACAAAAACACACTCAAAAACAAACACACAGACACACTCAAAAACACACACAAAAACAAACACACACACACAAACAGAAAAACAAAAACACACACAAAAACAAAAACACACGAACACAATAACAAAAACACGCACAAAAACAAAAACACTCAAACACACTAAAATAAAAACACACACAGAAACAAAAACATACACACAAAAACACACACAAAAACAAAAACACACACACACACAAAAACAAAAACACACACAGAAACAAAAACACACACGAAAACAAAAACACACACAGAAACAAAAACACACACAGAAACAAAAACATACACACAAAAACACACACAAAAACAAAAACACACACACACACAAAAACAAAAACACACACAGAAACAAAAACACACACAAAAACAAAAACACACACAGAAACAAAAACACACACACACACAAAGAAACACACACACACAAAAACATAAACACACACAAAAACAAACACACATGCACAAAAACAAAAACAACACATACACACCAAAAGAAAAACACACACAAAGACAAAAGAACACACACACACTCACACACAAACAAAAACACACACAAAAACAAAAACGCTCACACACACATAAACAAAAACACACACAGAAACAAAAACACACACACACACAAACAAAAACACACACAAAACAAAAACACACACAAAAATAAAAACACACACACACAAAAATCAACACAAAAACAAAAACTCTCACACACACAAAAACAATAACACACACAGAAACAAAAACACATACACACACACCAAAACAAAAACACACACACACACACAAAAACAAAAACACACACAGAAACAAAAACATACACACAAAAATAATAACACACACAAAAACACACACACAAAAACAAAAACACACACAAAAACAAAAACACAGACACACAAAAACAAAAACACATGCAAAAACAAAACACACACACACAAACACACAAAAACAAAAACACACACAAAAACAAAAAACACACACACACAAAAAGAAAAACAAAAACACACACAATCAAAAACGCACACAGAAACAAAAACACACACACACACACAAAAACAAAAACACACACAAAAACATAAACACACACACACACACAAAAACAAAAACACACACACACAAAAACAAAAACACACACAAAAACAAAAACACACACACACACAAAAACAAAAACACAAACACACACACAAAAACAAAAACACACACAGAAACAAAAACACACACACACAAAAACAAAAACACACAATGAAAAGCACACACAAAAACAAAAACACACACACACACAAAAACATAAACACACACAAAAACAAACACACACACACACACCAAAACAAAAACACACAAAGACAAAAGAACACACACACACTCACACACAAACAAAAACACACACAAAAACAAAAATACAAACACACACACAAAAACAAACACACACACAAAAACAAAAACACACACAGAAACAAAAACACACACACACAAAAACAAACACACACACGCACACAAAAACAAAAACACACACAAAAACAAACACACACACACAAAAACAAAAACACGCACAAAGACAAAAACACACACACACAAAAAAGAAAAACGCACACAAAAACAAACACACACACACACACAAAAACAAAAACACACACAAAACAAAAACACAAACAAACACGCACATCCAAAAACAAAAAGACACACAAAAACAAAAAAACACACACACACTCAAAAGCAAAAACACACACAAAAACAAAAAAAAACACACACAAAAACAAACACACACACACACACACACAAACAAAAACACACACAAAAACAAAAACACACACACACACAAAAACAAACACACACACAAAAACACACACACAAAAACACATGCAAAAACAAAACACACACACACAAACACACAAAAACACACACAAAAACCAAAAACACACACAAAAATAAAAACAAAATCACACACAAAATCAAAAACACACACAGAAACAAAAACACACACACACAAAAAAAACCTCACAAAAAAACAAAAACTCACACAAAAACAAAAACACACTCAAAAACAAACACACAGACACACTCAAAAACACACACAAAAACAAACACACACACACAAACAGAAAAACAAAAACACACACAAAAACAAAAACACACGAACACAATAACAAAAACACGCACAAAAACAAAAACACTCAAACACACTAAAACAAAAACACACACAGAAACAAAAACATACACACAAAAACACACACAAAAACAAAAACACACACACACACAAAAACAAAAACACACACAGAAACAAAAACACACACAAAAACAAAAACACACAGAAACAAAAACACACACACACACAAAGAAACACACACACACAAAAACAAAAACACACAAAAACAAAAACACACACAAAAACAAATACACACACACACAAAAACAAAAACACACACAAAAACAAAAACACACACAAACACAAATACAAAAACACACACAAAAACAAACACACATGCACAAAAACAAAAACAACACATACACACCAAAAGAAAAACACACACAAAGACAAAAGAACACACACACACTCACACACAAACAAAAACACACACAAAAACAAAAACGCTCACACACACGTAAACAAAAACACACACAGAAACAAACACACACACACACACACACACACAAACAAAAACACACACAAAACAAAAACACACACAAAAACAAAAACACACACACACAAAAATCAACACAAAAACAAAAACTCTCACACACACAAAAACAATAACACACACAGAAACAAAAACACATACACACACACCAAAACAAAAACACACACAAAAACAATAACACACACACAATAACAAACACACAAAAACAAAAACATATACAAAAACAAACACACACACACACACACCAAAACAAAAACACACACACACACTCAAAAACAAAACCAAACACACACAAAAACAAAAACACAAACACACACACACACAAAAACAAAAACACACACAAAACAAACACACACACACAAACAAAAACACACACACACAATTACACACAGACACACAAAAACAAAAACACACACAAAAACAAAAACACACAAAACAAAAACACACACAAAAACAACAACACAAACAAACACACACACAGAAACAAAATCATTGACAAAAACACACACATACACAAAAACAAAACACAAAAACAAAAACACTCACACACACAAAAAAATAACACACACAGAAACAAAAACACATACACACACACAAAAACAAAAACACACACACACAAAAACAAAAACACACACAAAAACAAAAACATTCACACACACAAAAACAAAAACACACACACACACCAAAACAAAAACACACACAAAGACAAAAGAACACACACACACTCACACACAAACAAAAACACACACAAAAACAAAAACACACACACACACCAAAACAAAAACACACACAAAAACAAAAACACACACAAAAACAAAAACACACACAAAAACAAAACCACAAACAAACACGCACACACAGAAACAAAAACACACACAAAAACAAAAACGCACACAAAAAGAACACACGCGCACAAAATCAATAACACACAAAAACAAAAACAAACACACACACGCACACACAAAAACAAAAACGCACACAAAAACAAACACACACACACAAAAACAAAAACACACACACACACACAAAAACAAAAACACACACAAAACAAAAACACAAACAAACACGCACATACAAAAACAAAAAGACACACAAAAACAAAAACACACACACACACTCAAAAGCAAAAACACACACAAAAACAAAAACACACACACACACAAAAACAAAAACACACACACACACAAAAACAAAAACATACACAAAAACAAAAACACAAACAAACACGCACACACAGAAACAAATACACACACAAAAACAAAAACGCACACAAAAAGAAAAACACACACACACACACACACAAAATCAATAACACACACAAAAACAAAAACACACACAAAAACAAAAATACAAACACACACACAAAAACAAAAACACACACAAAAACAAAAATACACACAGAAACAAAAACACACACACACAAACACAAACACACACACACAAAAAAGAAAAACACACACAAAAACACACACACACACAAAAACAAAAACACACACAAAAACAAAAACGCACACCAAAACAAAAACACACACACACACACAAAAACAAAAACACACACAAAACAAAAACACAAACAAACACGCACATACAAAAACAAAAAGACACACAAAAACAAAAACACACACACACACTCAAAAGCAAAAACACACACAAAAACAAAAAAACACACACACACAAAAACAAACACACACACACAAAGAAAAACACACACAAAAACAAAAACACACACACACACAAAAACAAACACACACACAAAAACACACACACAAAAACAAACACAAAAACAAACACACACAAAAACAAAAACACATGCAAAAACAAAAAACACACACCCAAAAACACAAAAACAAAAACACACACAAAAACCAAAAACACACACACACAAAAATAAAAACAAAATCAAACACAAAATCAAAAACACACACAGAAACAAAAACACACACACACAAAAAAAACCTCACAAAAAACAAAAACTCACACAAAAACAAAAACACACTCAAAAACAAACACACAGACACACTCAAAAACACACACAAAAACAAACACACACACACACACACAAACACAAAAACAAAAACACACAAACACAATAACAAAAACACACACAAAAACAAAAACACTCAAACACACACAAAACAAAAACACACACAAAAACAAAAACACACACAAAAACAAAAGCAAACACAAAAACAAAAACACACACACACACACACAGAAACAAAAACACACTCAAAAACAAACACACACACACAAAAACAAACACAAAACCAAAAACACTCACACACACAAAAACAAAAACACACACACAAACAAAAACACACACACACTCAAAAACAAAACCAAACACACACAAAAACAAAAACACAAACACACACACACACAAAAACAAAAACACACACAAAACAAACACACACAAAACAAAAACACACACAAAAACAAAAACACAAACAAACACACACACAGAAACAAAAACACTGACAAAAACACACACATACACAAAAACAAACACACAAAAACAAAAAAACTCACACACACAAAAACAAAAACACACACAGGAAGAAAAACACACACACACAAACAAAAACACACACAAAAACAAAAACACACACAAAAACAAAAACACACACACACAAAAACAAACACAAAAACAAAAACACTCACACACAAAAAAAATAACACACACAGAAACAAAAACACACACACACACACAAAAACAAAAACACACACACACAAAAACAAAGACACACACAAAAACAAAAACATTCACACACACAAAAACAAAAACACACACAGAAACAAAAAAACACACACACACACACACAAAAGCACACACAGAAACAAAAACACATACACACACACAAAAACAAAAACACAAACACACACACACAAGAACAAACACAAAAACAAAAACACACACACACAAAAACAAAAACACACACAGAAACAAAAACACACACACACACACAAAAACAAAAACACAGACACACACAAAAACAAAAACACACACAAAAACAAAAACACACACAAAAACAAAAACACACACAAAAACAAAAACACACACAAAAACAAAAACACACACACACACAAAAAAACAAAAACACACACACAAAAACAAAAAACAGACACACACACACAAAAACAAAAACACCCACACACACAAAAACAAACACACACACAAAAACAAAAACAGACACACAAAGAAACACACACACACAAAAACAAAAACACACAAAAACAAAAACACACACAAACACAAAAACAAAAACATACACAAACACAAAAACAAAAACACACACAAAAACAAAAACACAAACACACACACACAAAAACAAATACACACACACAAACAAAAATACACACACACAAAAACATAAACACACACAAAAACAAAAACACACACAAAAACAAAAACACACACACAATAACAAACACACAAAAACAAAAACACACACACACACACACAAAAACCAAAACACAAAAACACATACACACAAAAACAAAAACACACACAAGACAAACACACACACACAAACAAAAACACACACACACAATTACACACAGACACACAAAAACAAAAACACACAAAACAAAAACACACACAAAAACAAAAACACAAACAAACACACACACAGAAACAAAAACACTGACAAAAACACACACATACACAAAAACAAACACACAAAAACAAAAAAACTCACACACACAAAAACAAAAACACACACAGAAAGAAAAACACACACACACAAACAAAAACACACACAAAAACAAAAACACACACAAAAACAAAAACACACACACACAAAAAAATAACACACACAGAAACAAAAACACATACACACACACAAAAACAAAAACACACACAAAAACAAAAACATTCACACACACAAAAACAAAAACACACACAGAAACAAAAACACACACACACAAAAACACACACAGAAACAAAAACTCATACACACACACAAAAACAAACACAAAAACAAAACCACTCACACACACAAAAACAAAAACACACACAAAAACAAAAACACACACAGAAACAAAAACACACACAAAAACAAAAACACAGACACACACAAAAACAAAAACACACACCAAAACAAAAACACACATACAAAAACAAAAACACACACAAAAACAAAAACACACACAAAAACAAACACACACACACACAAAAACAAAAACACACACACAAAAACAAAAACACACACAAAAACTAAAACACACACAAAAATAAAACACACACATAAACAAAAACACACACAAAAACAAAAACACACACACACACACAAAAACACACATAAAACAAACACACACACACACACACACAAAAACACACACAAAATCAAAAACACACACAAAAACAAACACACACACACACAAAAACAAAAACACACGCAAAAACAAAAACACACACAAACACAAAAACACACACAGAAACAAAAAAACACACACACACTCAAAAACAAAAACACACACACACACAAAAACAAAAACACAAACAAAAACAAAAACACACACACAAAAACAAAAACACACACAGAAACAAAAACACACACACACACAAAAACAAAAACACACACAATCAAAAGCACATACAAAAACAAAAACACACACACACACAAAAACATAAACACACACAAAAACAAACACACACACACAAAAACAAAAACACACACACACCAAAACAAAAACACACACAAAGACAAAAGAACACACACACACTCACACACAAACAAAAACACACACAAAAACAAAAACACACACACACACAAAAACAAAAACACACACAAAAACACAAACAAACACGCACACACAGAAACAAAAACACACACAAAAACAAAAACGCACACAAAAAGAAAAACACACACACACACACAAAATCAATAACACACACAAAAACAAAAACACACACAAAAACAAACACACACACACACACACATAAAACAAAACCACACACAAAAACAAAAATACAAACACACACACAAAAACAAAAACACACACAAAAACAAAAACACACACAGAAACAAAAACACACACACACACAAAAACAAACACACGCACACGCAAAAACACACACAAAAACAAACACACACACACAAAAACAAAAACACACACAAAGACAAAAACACACACACACAAAAAAGAAAAACACATACAAAAACAAAAACACACACACACACACAAACAAAAACAGACAAAAAAACAAAAACACACACACACAAAAACAAAAACGCACACAAAAACAAAAACACACACACACACACACACACACACACACACACAAAAACAAAAACACGCACAAAACACAAACACGCACATACAAAAACAAAAACACACACAAAAACAAAAACACACACACACCCAAAAACATAAACACACACAAAAACAAAAGAACACACACACTCACACACAAACAAAAACACACACAAAAACAAAAACACACACACACCAAAACAAAAACACACACAAAGACAAAAGAACACACACACTCACACACAAACAAAAACACACTCAAAAACAAAAACACACACAATCAAAAGCACACACAAAAACAAAAACACACACACACACAAAAACATAAACACACACAAAAACAAAAGAACACACACACTCACACACAAACAAAAACACACACAAAAACAAAAACACACACACACCAAAACAAAACCACACACAAAAACAAAAATACAAACACACACACAAAAACAAAAACACACACAAAAACAAAAACACACACAGAAACAAAAACACACACACACACAAAAACAAACACACGCACACGCAAAAACACACACAAAAACAAACACACACACACAAAAACAAAAACACACACAAAGACAAAAACACACACACACAAAAAAGAAAAACACATACAAAAACAAAAACACACACACACACACAAACAAAAACAGACAAAAAAACAAAAACACACACACACAAAAACAAAAACGCACACAAAAACAAAAACACACACACACACACACACACACACACACACACAAAAACAAAAACACGCACAAAACACAAACACGCACATACAAAAACAAAAACACACACAAAAACAAAAACACACACACACCCAAAAACATAAACACACACAAAAACAAAAGAACACACACACTCACACACAAACAAAAACACACACAAAAACAAAAACACACACACACCAAAACAAAAACACACACAAAGACAAAAGAACACACACACTCACACACAAACAAAAACACACTCAAAAACAAAAACACACACAATCAAAAGCACACACAAAAACAAAAACACACACACACACAAAAACATAAACACACACAAAAACAAAAGAACACACACACTCACACACAAACAAAAACACACACAAAAACAAAAACACACACACACCAAAACAAAAACACACACAAAAACAAAAAAAACACACACACACACAAAAACAAACACACACACACAAACAAAAACACACACACACACAAAAACAAAAACACACACAATCAAAAGCACACACAAAAACAAAAACACACACACACAAAAACATAAACACACACAAAAACAAAAGAACACACACACTCACACACAAACAAAAACACACACAAAAACAAAAACATACACAAAAACAAAAACACACACATAAACAAAAACACACACAAAAACAAAAACACACACAAAAACAAAAACACAAACAAAAAAGAAAAACACACACAAACAAAAACACACACAAAAACAAAAACACAGACACACACAAAAACAAAAACATACACAAAAACAAAAACACACACAAAAAAGAAAAACACACACAAAAACAAAAACACACACACACACAAAAACAAAAGCAGACAAAAAAACAAAAACACACACACACACAAAAACAAAAACGCACACAAAAACAAAAACACACACACACACACACAAAAACAATAACACACACAAAACAAAAACTCAAACAAACACGCACATACAAAAACAAAAACACACACAAAAACAAAAACACACACACACACACTCAAAAGCAAAAACACACACAAAAACAAAAAAACACACACACACAAAAACACACACACAAAAACAAAAACACACACAAAAATAAAAACACAGACACACAAAAACAAAAACACATGCAGAAACAAAACACACACACACAAACACACAAAAACAAAAACACACACAAAAACAAAAAACACACACACACAAAAAGAAAAACAAAAACACACACAGAAACAAAAACACACACAGACAAAAAAAAACTAACAAAAAAACAAAAACTCACACAAAAACAAAAACACACTCAAAAACAAACACACTGACACACTCAAAAACACACACTAAAACAAACACACACACACAAACACAAAAACAAAAACACACACAAAAACAAAAACACACAAACACAAAAACAAAAACACACACAAAAACAAAAATGCACACAAAAACAAAAACGCACACAAAAACAAAAACACATACAAAAACAAAAACACACACACACACAAAAACAAAAACACACACACACAAAAACAAAAACACACACAAAAACAAACACACACACAGAAACAAAAACACAGACAAAAACAAAAACACACACACACAAAAACAAAAACACACACAAAAACAAACACACACACAAACAAAAACACAGACAAAAACAAAAACACACACAAAAACAAAAACGCACACAAAAACAAAAACACACACAAAAACAAAAACACACACACACACACACACAAAAACAAAAACACACACACACAAAAACAAAAACACACACAAAAACAAACACACACACAGAAACAAAAACACAGACAAAAACAAAAACACACACACAAAAACAAAAACACACACAAAAACAAACACACACAGAAACAAAAACACAGACAAAAACAAAAACACACACACACAAACAAACACACACACACACAATTACACACAGACACACAAAAACAAAAACACACACAAAAACAAAAACACAAACAAACACACACACAGAAACAAAAACACTGACAAAAACACACACATACACAAAAACAAACACACAAAAACAAAAAAACTCACACACACAAAAACAAAAACACACACAAAAACAAAAACACTCACACACACAAAAAAATAACACACACAGAAACAAAAACACATACACACACAAAAACAAAAACACACACACAAAAACAAAAACACACACAAAAACAAAAACACACACAGAAACAAAAACACACACACACACAAAAACAAACACACGCACACGCAAAAACACACACAAAAACAAACACACACACACAAAAACAAAAACACACACAAAAAAGAAAAACACATACAAAAACAAAAACACACACACACACAAAAACAAAAACAGACAAAAAAACAAAAACACACACACACACAAAAACAAAAACGCACACAAAAACAAAAACACACACACACACACACACACACACAAAAACAAAAACACGCACAAAACACAAACACGCACATACAAAAACAAAAACACACACAAAAACAAAAACACACACACACCCAAAAACATAAACACGCACAAAAACAAAAGAACACACACACTCACACACAAACAAAAACACACACAAAAACAAAAACACACACACACCAAAACAAAAACACACACAAAGACAAAAGAACACACACACTCACACACAAACAAAAACACACACAAAAACAAAAACACACACAATCAAAAGCACACACAAACACAAAAACACACACACACACACACAAAAACATAAACACACACAAAAACAAAAGAACACACACACTCACACACAAACAAAAACACACACAAAAACAAAAACACACACACACCAAAACAAAAACACACACAAAAACAAAAAAACACACACACACACAAAAACAAACACACACACACAAACAAAAACATACACACACACAAAAACAAAAACACACACAATCAAAAGCACACACAAAAACAAAAACACACACACACAAAAACATAAACACACACAAAAACAAAAGAACACACACACTCACACACAAACAAAAACACACACAAAAACAAAAACATACACAAAAACAAAAACACACACATAAACAAAAACACACACAAAAACAAAAACACACACAAAAACAAAAACACAAACAAAAAAGAAAAACACACACACAAACAAAAACACACACAAAAACAAAAACACACACACACACAAAAACAAAAACATACCCAAAAACAAAAACACACACAAAAAAGAAAAACACACACAAAAACAAAAACACACACACACACAAAAACAAAAACAGACAAAAAAACAAAAACACACACACACACAAAAACAAAAACGCACACAAAAACAAAAACACACACACACACACAAAAACAATAACACACACAAAACAAAAACTCAAACAAACACGCACATACAAAAACAAAAACACACACAAAAACAAAAACACACACACACACACACTCAAAAGCAAAAACACACACAAAAACAAAAAAACACATACACACAAAAACACACACACAAAAACAAAAACACACACAAAAATAAAAACACAGACACACAAAAACAAAAACACATGCAGAAACAAAACACACACACACAAACACACAAAACAAAAACACACACAAAAACAAAAAACACACACACACAAAAAGAAAAACAAAAACACACACAAAATCAAAAACACACACAGAAACAAAAACACACACAGACAAAAAAAAACTAACAAAAAAACAAAAACTCACACAAAAACAAAAACACACTCAAAAGCATACACACTGACACACTCAAAAACACACACTAAAACAAACACACACACACAAACACAAAAACAAAAACACACACAAAAACAAAAACACACAAACACAAAAACAAAAACACACACAAAAACAAAAATGCACACAAAAACAAAAACGCACACAAAAACAAAAACACATACAAAAACACACACACACACACACAAAAACAAACACACACACACACAAAAACAAAAACACACACAAAAACAAACACACATACAGAAACAAAAACACAGACAAAAACACACACACAAAAACAAAAACACACACAAAAACAAACACACACAGAAACAAAAACACAGACAAAAACAAAAACACACACACACAAACAAACACACACACACACAATTACACACAGACACACAAAAACAAAAACACACACAAAAACAAAAACACAAACAAACACACACACAGAAACAAAAACACTGACAAAAACACACACATACACAAAAACAAACACACAAAAACAAAAAAACTCACACACACAAAAACAAAAACACACACAAAAACAAAAACACACACAAAAACAAAAACACTCACACACACAAAAAAATAACACACACAGAAACAAAAACACATACACACACAAAAACAAAAACACACACACAAAAACAAAAACACACACAGAAACAAAAACACACACACACACACACACACAAAAACACACACAGAAACAAAAACACATACACACACACAAAAACAAAAACACAAACACACACACACAAGAACAAACACAAAAACAAAAACACACACACACAAAAACAAAAACACACACAGAAACAAAAATACACACACACACACACACAAACAAAAACACAGACACACACAAAAACAAAAACACACACCAAAACAAAAACACACACACAAAAACAAAAACACACACAAAAACAAAAACACACACAAAAACAAACACACACACACACAAAAACAAAAACACACACAAAAACAAAAACACACACACACAAAAACAAAAACACACACAAAAACAAAAGCACACACAAAAACAAAAACACACACAAAACAAAAACACACACACACACACAAACAAAAACACACACACACAAAAACAAAAACACACACAAAAACTAAAACACACACAAAAATAAAACACACACATAAACAAAAACACACACAAAAACAAAAACACACACACACAAAAACAAAAACACACACCAAAACAAAAAAAAACCCACACACACACAAAAACACACACAAAAACAAAAACACACACAAAAACAAACACACACACACACACACAAAAACAAAAACACACACAAAAACACACACAAACACAAAAACACACACAAAAACACAAACACAAACACACACACACAAAAACAAATAAGGCAAAAACAAAAAAACACACACACACTCAAAAACAAAAACACACACACACAAGTACAAAAACACACACACAAAAACAAAAACACACACAGAAACAAAAACACACACACACACAAAAACAAAAACACACAATCAAAAGCACACACAAAAACAAAAACACACATACACACCAAAACAAAAACACACACAAAGACAAAAGAACACACACACACTCACACACAAACAAAAACACACACAAAAACAAAAAGACACACACACACAAAATCAAAAACATACACAAAAACAAAAACACACACAAAAACAAAAACGCACACAAAAAGAAAAAGACACACACACAAAATCAATAACACACACAAAAACAAAAACACACACAAAAACAAAAACGCACACAAAAAGAAAAACACACACAGAAACAAAATCACACACACACACAAAAACAAACACACACACGCACACACAAAAACAAAAACACACACAAAAACAAACACACACACACATAAAAACAAAAACACACACAAAGACAAAAACACACACACACAAAAAAGAAAAACACACACAAAAACAAAAACACACACAAAACAAAAACACACACAAAACAAAAACACACACACACACACAAACAAAAACACACACAAAAACAAAAACACACACAAAAACTAAAACACACACAAAAATAAAACACACACATAAACAAAAACACACACAAAAACAAAAACACACACACACAAAAACAAAAACACACACCAAAACAAAAAAAAACCCACACACACACAAAAACACACATAAAAACAAACACACACACACACACAAACAAAAACACACACAAAAACAAACACACACACACACACACAAAAACAAAAACACACACAAAAACAAAAACACACACAAACACAAAAACACACACAAAAACACAAACACAAACACACACACACAAAAACAAATAAGGCAAAAACAAAAAAACACACACACACTCAAAAACAAAAACACACACACACAAGTACAAAAACACACACACAAAAACAAAAACACACACAGAAACAAAAACACACACACACACAAAAACAAAAACACACAATCAAAAGCACACACAAAAACAAAAACACACACACACACAAAAACATAAACACACACAAAAACAAACACACACACACCAAAACAAAAACACACACAAAGACAAAAGAACACACACACACTCGCACACAAACAAAAACACACACAAAAACAAAAACACACATACACACCAAAACAAAAGCACACACAAAGACAAAAGAACACACACACACTCACACACAAACAAAAACACACACAAAAACAAAAACACGCACACACACAAAATCAAAAACACACAAAAACAAAAACACACACAAAAACAAAAACGCACACAAAAAGAAAAAGACACACACACAAAATCAATAACACACACAAAAACAAAAACACACACAAAAACAAAAACGCACACAAAAACAAAAACACACACACACACAAAACAAAAACACACACAAAAACAAAAATACAAACACACACACAAAAACAAAAACACACACAAAAACAAAAACACACACAGAAACAAAAACACACACACACACAAAAACAAACACACACACGCACACACAAAAACAAAAACACACACAAAAACAAACACACACACACACAAAAACAAAAACACACACAAAGACAAAAACACACACACACAAAAAAGAAAAACACACACAAAAATAAAAACACACACAAAAACAAAAACAGACAAAAAAACAAAAACACACACACACACAAAATCAAAAACGCACACAAAAACAAAAACACACACACTCACACACGCAAAATCAAAAACACACACAAAACACAAACACGCACATACAAAAACAAAAACACACAAAAACAAACACACACACACAAACAAAAACACACACACACACAAAAACAAAAACACACACAATCAAAAGCACACACAAAAACAAAAACACACACACACACACAAAAACATAAACACACACAAAAACAAAAGAACACACACACACTCACACACAAACAAAAACACACACAAAAACAAAAACACACACACACACAAAAACAAAAACATACACAAAAACAAAAACATACACAAAAACAAAAACACACACAAAAACAAAAACACACACAAAAACAAAAACACACACTAAACAAAAACACAAACAAACACGCACACACAGAAACAAAAACATACACAAAAACAAAAACACACACAAAAAAGAAAAACACACACACAAACAAAAACACACACAAAAACAAAAACACACACACACACAAAAACAAAAACATACACAAAAACAAAAACACACACAAAAAAGATAAACACACACAAAAACAAAAACACACACACACAAAAACAAAAACAGACAAAAAAACAAAAACACACACACACAAAAACAAAAACGCACACAAAAACAAAAACACACACAAAACAAAAACTCAAACAAACACGCACATACAAAAACAAAAACACACACAAAAACAAAAAAACACACACGCACACTCAAAAGCAAAAACACACACAAAAACAAAAAAACACACACACACAAAAACAAACACACACACAAACAAAAACACACAAAAAACAAAAACACACACACACACACAAAAACAAACACACACACAAAAACACACACACAAAAACAAAAACACACACAAAAACAAAAACACAGACACACAAAAACAAAAACACATGCAAAAACAAAACACACACACACAAACACACAAAAACACACACAAAAACAAAAACACACACACACAAAAAGAAAACAAAAACACACACAAAATCAAAAACACACACCGAAACAAAAACACACACAGACAAAAAAAAACTAACAAAAAAACAAAAACTCACTCAAAAACAAACACACTGACACACTCAAAAACACACACTAAAACAAACACACACACACAAACACAAAAACAAAAACACACACAAAAACAAAAACACACAAACACAAAAACAAAAACACACACAAAAACAAAAATGCACACAAAAACAAAAACTCAGACAAAAACAAAAACACACACACACACACAAAAACAAAAACACACACACACAAAAACAAAAACACACACAAAAACAAACACACACACAGAAACAAAAACACAGACAAAAACAAAAACACACACATACAAAAACAAAAACACACACCAAAACAAAAAAAAACCCACACACACACACAAAAACACACATAAAAACAAAAACACACACACACACAAAAACAAAAACACACACAAAAACAAAAACACACACAAAAACAAACACACACACTCACAAAAACAAAAACACACAAACACAAAAACAAAAACACACACAAAAACAAAAACACAAACACACACACACAAAAACAAATAAGACAAAAACAAAAACAAAAACACACACACACAAAAACAAAAAAACACACACGCACACTCAAAAGCAAAAACACACACAAAAACAAAAAAACACACACACACAAAAACAAACACACACACAAACAAAAACACACAAAAAACAAAAACACACACACACACACAAAAACAAACACACACACAAAAACACACACACAAAAACAAAAACACACACAAAACAAAAAACACACACAAACAAAAAGAAAAACAAAAACACACACAAAATCAAAAACACACACCGAAACAAAAACACACACAGACAAAAAAAAACTAACAAAAAAACAAAAACTCACTCAAAAACAAACACACTGACACACTCAAAAACACACACTAAAACAAACACACACACACAAACACAAAAACAAAAACACACACAAAAACAAAAACACACACAAAAACAAAAATGCACACAAAAACAAAAACTCAGACAAAAACAAAAACACACACACACACACAAAAACAAAAACACACACACACACACAAAAACAAAAACACACACACACAAAAACAAAAACACACACAAAAACAAACACACACACAGAAACAAAAACACAGACAAAAACAAAAACACACACATACAAAAACAAAAACACACACCAAAACAAAAAAAAACCCACACACACACACAAAAACACACATAAAAACAAAAACACACACACACACAAAAACAAAAACACACACAAAAACAAAAACACACACAAAAACAAACACACACACTCACAAAAACAAAAACACACAAACACAAAAACAAAAACACACACAAAAACAAAAACACAAACACACACACACAAAAACAAATAAGACAAAAACAAAAACAAAAACACACACACACAAAAACAAAAACACACACAGAAACAAAAACACACACAGAAACAAAAACACACACACACAAAAACAAAAACACACACAATGAAAAGCACACTCAAAAACATAAACACACACAAAAACAAACACACACACACACACACCAAAACAAAAACACACACAAAGACAAAAGAACACACACACACTCACTCACAAACAAAAACACACACAAAAACAAAAACACACACACACCAAAACAAAAACACACACAAAAACAAACACACACACACACACACACATAAAACAAAAACACACACAAAAACAAACACACACACACACACACACACACATAAAACAAAAACACACACAGAAACAAAAATACACACGCACAAAAACAAACACACACACGCACACAAAAACAAAAACACACACAAAAACAAACACACACACAAACAAAAACACGCACAAAGACAAAAAGACACACACACAAAAAAGAAAAACGCACACAAAAACAAACACACACACACAGACACACAAAAACAAAAACACACACAAAACAAAAACACAAACAAACACGCACATACAAAAACAAAAAGACACACAAAAACAAAAAAACACACACACACTCAAAAGCAAAAACACACACAAAAACAAAAAAACACACACACAAAAACAAACACACACACACACACACAAACAAAAACACACACAAAAACAAACAAACACGCACATACAAAAACACACACAAAAACAAAAAAACACACACACACACTCAAAAGCAAAAACACACACAAAAACAAAAAAACACACACACACAAAAACAAACACACACACAAACAAAAACACACAAAAAACAAAAACACACACACACACAAAAACAAACACACACACAAAAACACACACACAAAAACAAAAACACACACAAAAACAAAAACACATACACACAAAAGCAAAAACACATGCAAAAACAAAACACACACACACACAAACACACAAAAACAAAAACACACACAAAATCAAAAACACACACAGAAACAAAAACACACACAGACAAAAAAAAACTAACAAAAAAACAAAAACTCACACAAAAACAAAAACACACTCAAAAACAAACACACT
Source organism: Scyliorhinus torazame (assembly GCF_047496885.1). Taxonomy (NCBI): domain Eukaryota; kingdom Metazoa; phylum Chordata; class Chondrichthyes; order Carcharhiniformes; family Scyliorhinidae; genus Scyliorhinus; species Scyliorhinus torazame. The sequence goes on along the minus strand of NW_027307906.1, from coordinate 305,516 downwards.
GACACACTCAAAAACACACACTAAAACAAACACACACACACAAACACAAAAACAAAAATGCACACAAAAACAAAAACTCACACAAAAACAAAAACACACACAAAAACAAAAACACACACACACACACAAAAACAAAAACACACACACACAAAAACAAAAACACACACACAAAAACAAACACACACACACACAAAAACAAAAACACACACACACACAAAAGCAAAAACACACACAAAAACAAACACACACACACAAAAACAAAAACACACACAAAAACAAAAACACACACAAACACAAAAACAAAAACACACACAAAAACAAAAACACAAACACACACACACAAAAACAAATAAGGCAAAAACAAAAAAACACACACACACTCAAAAACAAACACACACACACACACAAAAACAAAAACACAAACACACACACACACACAAAAACAAAAACACACACAAAAACAAAAACACACACACACAAAAACCAAAACACACACAGAAACAAAAACACACACACACAAACAAAAACATACACAAAAACAAAAACACAAACAAACACGCACACACAGAAACAAATACACACACAAAAACAAAAACGCACACAAAAAGAAAAACACACACACACACACACACAAAATCAATAACACACACAAAAACAAAAACACATACAAAAACAAACACACACACACACATAAAACAAAAACACACACAAAAACAAAAATACAAACACACACAAACAAAAACACACACAAAAACAAAAACACACACAAAAACAAAAACACACACAGAAACAAAAACACACACACACACAAAAACAAAAACACACACAATCAAAAGCACACACAAAAACAAATACACACACACACACAAAAACAAAAACACACACAAAAACAAAAACACACACAAACACAAAAACAAAAACACACACAAAATCAAAAACACAAACACACACACAAAAACAAAAACACACACAAAAACAAAAGCACACACAAAAACAAAAACACACACACACACACACAGAAACAAAAACACACACAAAAACAAAAACACACACAAAAACATAAACACACACACACACACAAACAAAAACACACACACACAAAAACAAAAACACACACAAAAACTAAAACACACACAAAAATAAAACACACACATAAACAAAAACACACACAAAAACAAAAACACACACACACACCAAAACAAAAAAAAAACCACACACACACAAAAACACACATAAAAACAAACACACACACACACACAAACAAAAACACACACAAAAACAAAAACACACACAAAAACAAACACACACACACACACAAAAACAAAAACACACACAAAAACAAAAACACACACAAACACAAAAACACACACAAAAACACAAACACAAACACACACACACAAAAACAAATAAGGCAAAAACAAAAAAACACACACACACTCAAAAACAAAAACACACACACACACACAAAAACAAAAACACACACAAATACAAAAACACACACACAAAAACAAAAACACACACAGAAACAAAAACACACACACACACAAAAACAAAAACACACAATCAAAAGCACACACAAAAACAAAAACACACACAAAAACAAACACACACACACCAAAACAAAAACACACACAAAGACAAAAGAACACACACACACTCGCACACAAACAAAAACACACACAAAAACAAAAACACACATACACACCAAAACAAAAACACACACAAAGACAAAAGAACACACACACACTCACACACAAACAAAAACACACACAAAAACAAAAACACACACACACACAAAATCAAAAACATACACAAAAACAAAAACACACACAAAAACAAAAACGCACACAAAAAGAAAAAGACACACACACAAAATCAATAACACACACAAAAACAAAAACACACACAAAAACAAAAACGCACAGAAAAAGAAAAACACACACACACACAAAACAAAAACACACACAAAAACAAAAATACAAACACACACACAAAAACAAAAACACACACAAAAACAAAAACACACACAGAAACAAAAACACACACACACACAAAAACAAACACACACACGCACACACAAAAACAAAAACACACACAAAAACAAACACACACACACACAAAAACAAAAACACACACAAAGACAAAAACACACACACACAAAAAAGAAAAACACACACAAAAACAAAAACACACACAAAAACAAAAACAGACAAAAAAACAAAAACACACACACACACAAAAACAAAAACGCACACACACACACACACAAAATCAAAAACACACACAAAACACAAACACGCACATACAAAAACAAAAACACACAAAAACAAACACACACACACAAACAAAAACACACACACACACAAAAACAAAAACACACACAATCAAAAGCACACACAAAAACAAAAACATACACACACACACAAAAACATAAACACACACAAAAACAAAAGAACACACACACACTCACACACAAACAAAAACACACACAAAAACAAAAACACACACACACACAAAAACAAAAACATACACAAAAACAAAAACATACACAAAAACAAAAACACACACAAAAACAAAAACACACACAAAAACAAAAACACACACTAAACAAAAACACAAACAAACACGCACACACAGAAACAAAAACATACACAAAAACAAAAACACTCACAAAAAAGAAAAACACACACACAAACAAAAACACACACAAAAACAAAAACACACACACACACAAAAACAAAAACATACACAAAAACAAAAACACACACAAAAAAGATAAACACACACAAAAACAAAAACACACACACACAAAAACAAAAACAGACAAAAAAACAAAAACACACACACAAAAACAAAAACGCACACAAAAACAAAAACACACACACACACACAAAAACAAAAACACACACAAAACAAAAACTCAAACAAACACGCACATACAAAAACAAAAACACACACAAAAACAAAAAAACACACACGCACACTCAAAAGCAAAAACACACACAAAAACAAAAAAACACACACACACAAAAACAAACACACACACAAACAAAAACACACAAAAAACAAAAACACACACACACACACAAAAACAAACACACACACAAAAACACACGCACAAAAACAAAAACACACACAAAAACAAAAACACAGACACACAAAAACAAAAACACATGCAAAAACAAAACACACACACAAACACACAAAAACACACACAAAAACAAAAAACACACACACACAAAAAGAAAAACAAAAGCACACACAAAATCAAAAACACACACCGAAACAAAAACACACACAGACAAAAAAAAACTAACAAAAAAACAAAAACTCACTCAAAAACAAACACACTGACACACTCAAAAACACACACTAAAACAAACACACACACACAAACACAAAAACAAAAACACACACAAAAACAAAAACACACAAACACAAAAACAAAAACACACACAAAAACAAAAATGCACACAAAAACAAAAACTCAGACAAAAACAAAAACACACACACACACACAAAAACAAAAACACACACACACAAAAACAAAAACACACACAAAAACAAACACACACACAGAAACAAAAACACAGACAAAAACAAAAACACACACATACAAAAACAAAAACACACACCAAAACAAAAAAAAACCCACACACACACACAAAAACACACATAAAAACAAAAACACACACACACACAAAAACAAAAACACACACAAAAACAAAAACACACACAAAAACAAACACACACACTCACAAAAACAAAAACACACAAACACAAAAACAAAAACACACACAAAAACAAAAACACAAACACACACACACAAAAACAAATAAGACAAAAACAAAAACAAAAACACACACACACACAAACAAAAACACAAACACACACACACACAAAAACAAAAACACACACAAAAACAAAAACACACACACACAAAAACAAAAACACACACAGAAACAAAAACACACACACACACAAAAACAAAAACACACACAATGAAAAGCACACACAAAAACATAAACACACACAAAAACAAACACACACACACACACACCAAAACAAAAACACACACAAAGACAAAAGAACACACACACACTCACACACAAACAAAAACACACACAAAAACAAAAACACACACACACCAAAACAAAAACACACACAAAAACAAACACACACACACACACACATAAAACAAAAACACACACAAAAACAAAAACACACACACACCAAAACAAAAACACACACAAAAACAAACACACACACACACACACACACATAAAACAAAAACACACACAAAAACAAACGCACACACACACACACACACATAAAACAAAAACACACACGCACAAAAACAAACACACACACGCACACAAAAACAAAAACGCACACAAAAACCAAAACACACACACACACACACAAAAACAAAAACACACACAAAACAAAAACACAAACAAACACGCACATACAAAAACAAAAAGACACACAAAAACAAAAAAACACACACACACTCAAAAGCAAAAACACACACAAAAACAAAAACACAGACACACAAAAACAAAAACACATGCAAAAACAAAACACACACACAAACACACAAAAACACACACAAAAACAAAAAACACACACACACAGAAAGAAAAACAAAAGCACACACAAAATCAAAAACACACACCGAAACAAAAACACACACAGACAAAAAAAAACTAACAAAAAAACAAAAACTCACTCAAAAACAAACACACTGACACACTCAAAAACACACACTAAAACAAACACACACACACAAACACAAAAACAAAAACACACACAAAAACAAAAACACACAAACACAAAAACAAAAACACACACAAAAACAAAAATGCACACAAAAACAAAAACTCAGACAAAAACAAAAACACACACACACACACAAAAACAAAAACACACACACACAAAAACAAAAACACACACAAAAACAAACACACACACAGAAACAAAAACACAGACAAAAACAAAAACACACACATACAAAAACAAAAACACACACCAAAACAAAAAAAAACCCACACACACACACAAAAACACACATAAAAACAAAAACACACACACACACAAAAACAAAAACACACACAAAAACAAAAACACACACAAAAACAAACACACACACTCACAAAAACAAAAACACACAAACACAAAAACAAAAACACACACAAAAACAAAAACACAAACACACACACACAAAAACAAATAAGACAAAAACAAAAACAAAAACACACACACACACAAACAAAAACACAAACACACACACACACAAAAACAAAAACACACACAAAAACAAAAACACACACACACAAAAACAAAAACACACACAGAAACAAAAACACACACACACACAAAAACAAAAACACACACAATGAAAAGCACACACAAAAACATAAACACACACAAAAACAAACACACACACACACACACCAAAACAAAAACACACACAAAGACAAAAGAACACACACACACTCACACACAAACAAAAACACACACAAAAACAAAAACACACACACACCAAAACAAAAACACACACAAAAACAAACACACACACACACACACACACACACATAAAACAAAAACACACACAAAAACAAACGCACACACACACACACACACATAAAACAAAAACACACACGCACAAAAACAAACACACACACGCACACAAAAACAAAAACGCACACAAAAACCAAAACACACACACACACACACAAAAACAAAAACACACACAAAACAAAAACACAAACAAACACGCACATACAAAAACAAAAAGACACACAAAAACAAAAAAACACACACACACTCAAAAGCAAAAACACACACAAAAACAAAAAACACACACACAAAAACAAACACACACACACACACACACACAAACAAAAACACACACAAAAACAAACAAACACGCACATACAAAAACAAAAACACACACAAAAGCAAAAAAACACACACACACACTCAAAAGCAAAAACACACACAAAAACAAAAAAACACACACACACAAAAACAAACACACACACAAACAAAAACACACAAAAAACAAAAACACACACACACACACAAAAACAAACACACACACAAAAACACACACACAAAAACAAAAACACACACAAAAACAAAAACACATACACACAAAAGCAAAAACACATGCAAAAACAAAACACACACACACAAACACACAAAAACAAAAACACACACAAAATCAAAAACACACACAGAAACAAAAACACACACAGACAAAAAAAAACTAACAAAAAAACAAAAACTCACACAAAAACAAAAACACACTCAAAAACAAACACACTGACACACTCAAAAACACACACTAAAACAAACACACACACACAAACACAAAAACAAAAATGCACACAAAAACAAAAACTCACACAAAAACAAAAACACACACAAAAACAAAAACACACACACACACACAAAAACAAAAACACACACACACAAAAACAAAAACACACACACAAAAACAAACACACACACACACAAAAACAAAAACACACACACACACACAAAAGCAAAAACACACACAAAAACAAACACACACACACAAAAACAAAAACACACACAAAAACAAAAACACACACAAAAACAAAAACACACACAAAAACAAAAACACACACAGAAACAAAAACACACACACACACAAAAACAAAAACACACACAATCAAAAGCACACACAAAAACAAATACACACACACACACAAAAACAAAAACACACACAAAAACAAAAACACACACAAACACAAAAACAAAAACACACACAAAAACAAAAACACAAACACACACACAAAAACAAAAACACACACAAAGACAAAAGCACACACAAAAACAAAAACACACACACACACACACAGAAACAAAAACACACTCAAAAACAAACACACACACACAAAAACAAACACAAAACCAAAAACACTCACACACACAAAAACAAAAACACACACACAAACAAAAACACACACACACTCAAAAACAAAACCAAACACACACAAAAACAAAAACACAAACACACACACACACAAAAACAAAAACACACACAAAACAAACACACACAAAACAAAAACACACACAAAAACAAAAACACAAACAAACACACACACAGAAACAAAAACACTGAAAAAAACACACACATACACAAAAACAAACACACAAAAACAAATACACACACAGGAAGAAAAACACACACACACAAACAAAAACACACACAAAAACAAAAACACACACAAAAACAAAACCACACACACACAAAAACAAACACAAAAACAAAAACACTCACACACACAAAAAAAAACACACACAGAAACAAAAACACACACACACACACAAAAACAAAAACACACACACACAAAAACAAAGACACACAGAAAAACAAAAACATTCACACACAAAAACAAAAACACACACAGAAACAAAAACACACACACACACACACAAAAGCACACACAGAAACAAAAACACATACACACACACAAAAACACAAACACAAACACACACACACAAGAACAAACACAAAAACAAAAACACTCACACACACAAAAACAAAAACACACACTAAAACAAACACACACACAAACACAAAAACAAAAATGCACACAAAAACAAAAACTCACACAAAAACAAAAACACACACAAAAACAAAAACACACACACACACAAAAACAAAAACACACACACACAAAAACAAAAACACACACACAAAAACAAACACACACACACACAAAAACAAAAACACACACACACACAAAAGCAAAAACACACACAAAAACAAACACACACACACAAAAACAAAAACACACACAAAAACAAAAACACACACAAACACAAAAACAAAAACACACACAAAAACAAAAACACAAACACACACACACAAAAACAAATAAGGCAAAAACAAAAAAACACACACACACTCAAAAACAAACACACACACACACACAAAAACAAAAACACAAACACACACACACACACAAAAACAAAAACACACACAAAAACAAAAACACACACACACAAAAACCAAAACACACACAGAAACAAAAACACACACACACAAACAAAAACATACACAAAAACAAAAACACAAACAAACACGCACACACAGAAACAAATACACACACAAAAACAAAAACGCACACAAAAAGAAAAACACACACACACACACACACAAAATCAATAACACACACAAAAACAAAAACACATACAAAAACAAACACACACACACACATAAAACAAAAACACACACAAAAACAAAAATACAAACACACACACAAACAAAAACACACACAAAAACAAAAACACACACAAAAACAAAAACACACACAGAAACAAAAACACACACACACACAAAAACAAAAACACACACAATCAAAAGCACACACAAAAACAAATACACACACACACACAAAAACAAAAACACACACAAAAACAAAAACACACACAAACACAAAAACAAAAACACACACAAAATCAAAAACACAAACACACACACAAAAACAAAAACACACACAAAAACAAAAGCACACACAAAAACAAAAACACACACACACACACACAGAAACAAAAACACACACAAAAACAAAAACACACACAAAAACATAAACACACACACACACACAAACAAAAACACACACACACAAAAACAAAAACACACACAAAAACTAAAACACACACAAAAATAAAACACACACATAAACAAAAACACACACAAAAACAAAAACACACACACACAATAACAAAAACACACACCAAAACAAAAAAAAAACCACACACACACAAAAACACACATAAAAACAAACACACACACACACACAAACAAAAACACACACAAAAACAAAAACACACACAAAAACAAACACACACACACACACAAAAACAAAAACACACACAAAAACAAAAACACACACAAACACAAAAACACACACAAAAACACAAACACAAACACACACACACAAAAACAAATAAGGCAAAAACAAAAAAACACACACACACTCAAAAACAAAAACACACACACACACAAAAACAAAAACACACACAAATACAAAAACACACACACAAAAACAAAAACACACACAGAAACAAAAACACACACACACACAAAAACAAAAACACACAATCAAAAGCACACACAAAAACAAAAACACACACACACACAAAAACATAAACACACACAAAAACAAACACACACACACCAAAACAAAAACACACACAAAGACAAAAGAACACACACACACTCGCACACAAACAAAAACACACACAAAAACAAAAACACACATACACACCAAAACAAAAACACACACAAAGACAAAAGAACACACACACACTCACACACAAACAAAAACACACACAAAAACAAAAACACACACACACACAAAATCAAAAACATACACAAAAACAAAAACACACACAAAAACAAAAACGCACACAAAAAGAAAAAGACACACACACAAAATCAATAACACACACAAAAACAAAAACACACACAAAAACAAAAACGCACACAAAAAGAAAAACACACACACACACAAAACAAAAACACACACAAAAACAAAAATACAAACACACACACAAAAACAAAAACACACACAAAAACAAAAACACACACAGAAACAAAAACACACACACACACAAAAACAAACACACACACGCACACACAAAAACAAAAACACACACAAAAACAAACACACACACACACAAAAACAAAAACACACACAAAGACAAAAACACACACACACAAAAAAGAAAAACACACACAAAAACAAAAACACACACAAAAACAAAAACAGACAAAAAAACAAAAACACACACACACACACACACAAAATCAAAAACACACACAAAACACAAACACGCACATACAAAAACAAAAACACACAAAAACAAACACACACACACAAACAAAAACACACACACACACAAAAACAAAAACACACACAATCAAAAGCACACACAAAAACAAAAACATACACACACACACAAAAACATAAACACACACAAAAACAAAAGAACACACACACACTCACACACAAACAAAAACACACACAAAAACAAAAACACACACACACACAAAAACAAAAACATACACAAAAACAAAAACATACACAAAAACAAAAACACACACAAAAACAAAAACACACACAAAAACAAAAACACAAACAAACACGCACACACAGAAACAAAAACATACACAAAAACAAAAACACTCACAAAAAAGAAAAACACACACACAAACAAAAACACACACAAAAACAAAAACACACACACACACAAAAACAAAAACATACACAAAAACAAAAACACACACAAAAAAGATAAACACACACAAAAACAAAAACACACACACACAAAAACAAAAACAGACAAAAAAACAAAAACACACACACAAAAACAAAAACGCACACAAAAACAAAAACACACACACACACACACAAAAACAAAAACACACACAAAACAAAAACTCAAACAAACACGCACATACAAAAACAAAAACACACACAAAAACAAAAAAACACACACGCACACTCAAAAGCAAAAACACACACAAAAACAAAAAAACACACACACACAAAAACAAACACACACACAAACAAAAACACACAAAAAACAAAAACACACACACACACACAAAAACAAACACACACACAAAAACACACACACAAAAACAAAAACACACACAAAAACAAAAACACAGACACACAAAAACAAAAACACATGCAAAAACAAAACACACACACAAACACACAAAAACACACACAAAAACAAAAAACACACACACACAAAAAGAAAAACAAAAGCACACACAAAATCAAAAACACACACCGAAACAAAAACACACACAGACAAAAAAAAACTAACAAAAAAACAAAAACTCACTCAAAAACAAACACACTGACACACTCAAAAACACACACTAAAACAAACACACACACACAAACACAAAAACAAAAACACACACAAAAACAAAAACACACAAACACAAAAACAAAAACACACACAAAAACAAAAATGCACACAAAAACAAAAACTCAGACAAAAACAAAAACACACACACACACACAAAAACAAAAACACACACACACAAAAACAAAAACACACACAAAAACAAACACACACACAGAAACAAAAACACAGACAAAAACAAAAACACACACATACAAAAACAAAAACACACACCAAAACAAAAAAAAACCCACACACACACACAAAAACACACATAAAAACAAAAACACACACACACACAAAAACAAAAACACACACAAAAACAAAAACACACACAAAAACAAACACACACACTCACAAAAACAAAAACACACAAACACAAAAACAAAAACACACACAAAAACAAAAACACAAACACACACACACAAAAACAAATAAGACAAAAACAAAAACAAAAACACACACACACACAAACAAAAACACAAACACACACACACACAAAAACAAAAACACACACAAAAACAAAAACACACACACACAAAAACAAAAACACACACAGAAACAAAAACACACACACACACAAAAACAAAAACACACACAATGAAAAGCACACACAAAAACATAAACACACACAAAAACAAACACACACACACACACACCAAAACAAAAACACACACAAAGACAAAAGAACACACACACACTCACACACAAACAAAAACACACACAAAAACAAAAACACACACACACCAAAACAAAAACACACACAAAAACAAACACACACACACACACACATAAAACAAAAACACACACAAAAACAAAAACACACACACACCAAAACAAAAACACACACAAAAACAAACACACACACACACACACACACACACACACATAAAACAAAAACACACACAAAAACAAACGCACACACACACACACACACATAAAACAAAAACACACACGCACAAAAACAAACACACACACGCACACAAAAACAAAAACGCACACAAAAACCAAAACACACACACACACACACAAAAACAAAAACACACACAAAACAAAAACACAAACAAACACGCACATACAAAAACAAAAAGACACACAAAAACAAAAAAACACACACACACTCAAAAGCAAAAACACACACAAAAACAAAAACACAGACACACAAAAACAAAAACACATGCAAAAACAAAACACACACACAAACACACAAAAACACACACAAAAACAAAAAACACACACACACAGAAAGAAAAACAAAAGCACACACAAAATCAAAAACACACACCGAAACAAAAACACACACAGACAAAAAAAAACTAACAAAAAAACAAAAACTCACTCAAAAACAAACACACTGACACACTCAAAAACACACACTAAAACAAACACACACACACAAACACAAAAACAAAAACACACACAAAAACAAAAACACACAAACACAAAAACAAAAACACACACAAAAACAAAAATGCACACAAAAACAAAAACTCAGACAAAAACAAAAACACACACACACACACAAAAACAAAAACACACACACACAAAAACAAAAACACACACAAAAACAAACACACACACAGAAACAAAAACACAGACAAAAACAAAAACACACACATACAAAAACAAAAACACACACCAAAACAAAAAAAAAACCCCACACACACACAAAAACACACATAAAAACAAAAACACACACACACACAAAAACAAAAACACACACAAAAACAAAAACACACACAAAAACAAACACACACACTCACAAAAACAAAAACACACAAACACAAAAACAAAAACACACACAAAAACAAAAACACAAACACACACACACAAAAACAAATAAGACAAAAACAAAAACAAAAACACACACACACAAACAAAAACACAAACACACACACACACAAAAACAAAAACACACACAAAAACAAAAACACACACACACAAAAACAAAAACACACACAGAAACAAAAACACACACACACACAAAAACAAAAACACACACAATGAAAAGCACACACAAAAACATAAACACACACAAAAACAAACACACACACACACACACCAAAACAAAAACACACACAAAGACAAAAGAACACACACACACTCACACACAAACAAAAACACACACAAAAACAAAAACACACACACACCAAAACAAAAACACACACAAAAACAAACACACACACACACACACACACACACACATAAAACAAAAACACACACAAAAACAAACGCACACACACACACACACACATAAAACAAAAACACACACGCACAAAAACAAACACACACACGCACACAAAAACAAAAACGCACACAAAAACCAAAACACACACACACACACACAAAAACAAAAACACACACAAAACAAAAACACAAACAAACACGCACATACAAAAACAAAAAGACACACAAAAACAAAAAAACACACACACACTCAAAAGCAAAAACACACACAAAAACAAAAAACACACACACAAAAACAAACACACACACACACACACACACAAACAAAAACACACACAAAAACAAACAAACACGCACATACAAAAACAAAAACACACACAAAAGCAAAAAAACACACACACACACTCAAAAGCAAAAACACACACAAAAACAAAAAAACACACACACACAAAAACAAACACACACACAAACAAAAACACACAAAAAACAAAAACACACACACACACACAAAAACAAACACACACACAAAAACACACACACAAAAACAAAAACAAACACAAAACCAAAAACACTCACACACACAAAAACAAAAACACACACACAAACAAAAACACACACACACTCAAAAACAAAACCAAACACACACAAAAACAAAAACACAAACACACACACACACAAAAACAAAAACACACACAAAACAAACACACACAAAACAAAAACACACACAAAAACAAAAACACAAACAAACACACACACAGAAACAAAAACACTGAAAAAAACACACACATACACAAAAACAAACACACAAAAACAAATACACACACAGGAAGAAAAACACACACACACAAACAAAAACACACACAAAAACAAAAACACACACAAAAACAAAAACACACACACACAAAAACAAACACAAAAACAAAAACACTCACACACACAAAAAAAAACACACACAGAAACAAAAACACACACACACACACAAAAACAAAAACACACACACACAAAAACAAAGACACACAGAAAAACAAAAACATTCACACACAAAAACAAAAACACACACAGAAACAAAAACACACACACACACACACAAAAGCACACACAGAAACAAAAACACATACACACACACAAAAACACAAACACAAACACACACACACAAGAACAAACACAAAAACAAAAACACTCACACACACAAAAACAAAAACACACACAGAAACAAAAACACACACACACACACAAAAACAAAAACACAGACACACACAAAAACAAAAACAAAAACACACACAAAAACAAAAGCACACACAAAAACAAAAACACACACAAAAACTAAAACACACACAAAAATAAAACACACACATAAACAAAAACACACATAAAAACAAAAATACACACACACAAAAACAAAAACACACACCAAAACAAACCCCCCCCCACACACACAAATACACACATGAAAACAAACACACACACACACACACACACAAACAAAAACACACACAAAAACAAAAACACACACAAAAACAAACACACACACACACACAAAAACAAAAACAGACACAAAAACAAAAACACACACAAACACACACACTCAAAAACAAACACACACACACACACACAAAAACAAAAACACAAACACACACACACACACAAAAACAAAAACACACACAAAAACAAAAACACACACACACAAAAACAAAAACACACAGAAACAAAAACACACACACACAAAAACAAAAACACACACAATCAAAAGCACACACAAAAACAAAAACACACACACACACACAAAAAAAAACACACACAAAAACAAACACACACACACAAAAACAAACACACACACACACACCAAAACAAAAACACACACAAAGAAAAAAGAACACACACACACTCACACACAAACAAAAACACACACAAAAACAAAAACACACATACACACCAAAACAAAAACACACACAAAGACAAAAGAACACACACACACTCACACACAAACAAAAACACACACAAAAACAAAAACACACACACACACAAAAACAAAAACATACACAAAAACAAAAACACACACAAAAACAAAAACACACACAAAAACAAAAACACACACAAACACGCACACACAGAAACAAAACACACACAAAAACAAAAACGCACACAAAAAGAAAAACACACACACACACACAAAATCAATAACACACAGAAAAACAAAAACACACACAAAAACAAACACACACACACACACACATAAAACAAAAACACACACAAAAACAAAAATACAAACACACACACAAAAACAAAAACACACACAAAAACAAAAACACACACAGAAACAAAAACACACACACACAAAAAAGAAAAACACACAGACGCACACACAAAAACAAAAACACACACACGCACACACAAAAACAAAAACACACACAAAAACAAAAACACACACACACAAAAAAGAAAAACACACACAAAAACAAAAACACACACACACACAAACAAAAACACACCCAAAACACAAACACGCACACACAAAAACAAAAACACACACAAAAACAAAAAAACACACACACACACTCAAAAGCAAAAACACACACAAAAACAAAAAAACACACACACACACAAAAACAAACACACACACACAAACAAAAACACACACACACAAAAACAAAAACACACACAATCAAAAGCACACACAAAAACAAAAACACACACACACACACACACAAAAAGATAAACACACACAAAAACAAAAGAACACACACACACACACAAACAAAAACACACACAAAAACAAAAACACACACACACAAAAACAAAAACATACACAAAAACAAAAACACACACACACACACAAACAAAAACATACACAAAAACAAAAACACACACAAAAAAGAAAAACACACACAAAAACAAAAACACACACACACACACACACACAAAAACAAAAACACACACAAAAACAAAAAAA
Organism: Scyliorhinus torazame; assembly: GCF_047496885.1. Taxonomy (NCBI): domain Eukaryota; kingdom Metazoa; phylum Chordata; class Chondrichthyes; order Carcharhiniformes; family Scyliorhinidae; genus Scyliorhinus; species Scyliorhinus torazame. The sequence goes on along the minus strand of NW_027307906.1, from coordinate 289,411 downwards.
CACACACACACACTCAAAAGCAAAAACACACACAAAAACAAAAAAACACACACACACAAAAACAAAGACACACACAAACAAAAACACACAAAAAACAAAAACACACACACACACAAAAACAAACACACACACAAAAACAAAAACACAGACACACAAAAACAAAAACACATGCAAAAACAAAACACACACACACAAACACACAAAAACAAAAACACACACAAAAACAAAAAACACACACGCACAAAAAGAAAAACAAAAACACACAAAGTCAAAAACACACACAGAAACAAAAACTCACACAAAAACAAAAACACACTCAAAAACAAACACACTGACACACTCAAAAACACACACTAAAACAAACACACACACACAAACACAAAAACAAAAACACACACTAAAACACACACACACAAAAAGAAAAACAAAAACACACACAAAAACAAAAACACACACAGAAACAAAAACACACACAGACAAAAAAAACTAACAAAAAAACAAAAACTCACACAAAAACAAAAACACACTCAAAAACAAACACACTGACACACTCAAAAACACACACTAAAACAAACACACACACACAAACACAAAAACAAAAACACACACTAAAACAAAAACACACAAACACAAAAACAAAAACACACACAAAAACAAAAATGCACACAAAAACAAAAGCACACACAAAAACAAAAACACACACAAAAACAAAAACAGACACACACACACAAAAACAAAAACACACACAAAAACAAACACACACACAAAAACAAAAACACACACAAAAACAAAAACACACACACACAAAAACAAAAACACACACCAAAACAAAAAAAAACCCACACACACACCCAAAAACACACATAAAAACAAAAACACCCACACACACAAAAACAAAAACACACACAAAAACAAAAACAGACACACAAAGAAACACACACACACAAAAACAAAAACACACAAAAACAAAAACACACACAAAAACAAAAACACACACAAACACAAAAACAAAAACATACACAAACACAAAAACAAAAACACACACAAAAACAAAAACACAAACACACACACACAAAAACAAATACACACACAGAAACAAAAATACACACACACAAAAACATAAACACACACAAAAACAAAAACACACACAAAAACAAAAACACACACACAATAACAAACACACAAAAACAAAAACATATACAAAAACAAAAACACACACACACACACCAAAACAAAAACACACACACACACTCAAAAACAAAACCATACACACACACAAACAAAAACACAAACACACACACACACAAAACAAAAACGCACACAAAAAGAAAAACACACACACACACACACACAAAATCAATAACACACACAAAAACAAAAACACATACAAAAACAAACTCACACACACACATAAAACAAAAACACACACAAAAACAAAAATACAAACACACACACAAAAACAAAAACACACACAAAAACAAAAACACACAGAAAAACAAAAACACACACAGAAACAAAAACACACACACACACAAAAACAAAAACACACACAATCAAAAGCACACACAAAAACAAATACACACACACACAAAAACAAAAACACACACAAAAACAAAAACACACACAAACACAAAAACAAAAACACACACAAAAACAAAAACACAAACACACACACAAAAACAAAAACACACAGAAAAACAAAAGCACACACAAAAACAAAAACACACACACACACACACAGAAACAAAAACACACTCAAAAACAAACACACACACACAAAAACAAACACAAAACCAAAAACACTCACACACACAAAAACAAAAACACACACACACACAAAAACAAAAACACATCAAAACAAACACACACAAAACAAAAACACAGACAAAAACAAAAACACAAACAAACACACACACAGAAACAAAAACACTGAAAAAAACACACACATACACAAAAACAAACACACAAAAACAAATACACACACAGGAAGAAAAACACACACACACAAACAAAAACACACACAAAAACAAAAACACACACAAAAACAAAAACACACACACACAAAAACAAACACAAAAACAAAAACACTCACACACACAAAAAAAACACACACAGAAACAAAAACACACACACAAAAACAAAAACACACACACACAAAAACAAAGACACACACAAAAACAAAAACATTCACACACAAAAACAAAAACACACACAGAAACAAAAACACACACACACACACACAAAAGCACACACAGAAACAAAAACACATACACACACACAAAAACAAAAACACAAACACACACACACAAGAACAAACACAAAAACAAAAACACTCACACACACAAAAACAAAAACACACACAGAAACAAAAACACACACACACACACAAAAACAAAAACACAGACACACACAAAAACAAAAACAAAAACACACACAAAAACAAAACACACACGCACAGAAAAACAAAAACACACACAAAAACAAAAGCTCAAACACACAAAAAAACAAAAACAAACACAAAAACACACACAAAAACAAAAACACAAACACACACACAAAAACTAAAACACACACAAAAACAAAAAACACACACACACAAAAAGACACACACACAAAAACAAAAACACACACACACAGAAAAACAAAAACACGCACAAAAACACACACAAAAACAAACAGACATACACAAAAACAAAACACACACACACAGAAAAACAAAAACACACACAAAAACAAAAACAGACACACACAAAAAACAAAAACAAACACAAAAACACACACAAAAACAAAAACACAAACACACACACAAAAACAAAAACACACACAAAAACAAAAACACACACACAGAAAAACGAAAACACACACGAAAACAAAAAAACACACAAAAACTAAAACACACTCAAAAACAAAAACACACACAAAAACAAAAACACAAAAATAAACAAAAACAAAAACACACGCAAAAAACAAAAAACACACACACACACAAAACCACACACACAGAAAAACAAAAACACACACAAAAACAAAAACACACACGCACAGAAAAACAAACACACACACAAAAACAAATACACACACAAAATGAAAAAACACAAACACACACAAAAACACACACACAAAAACAAACACACACACAAAACAAAAACACACACAAAAACAAACACACGCACAAAAACAAACACTCACACACAAAAACACACACACAAAAACAAACACACACACAAAACAAAAACACACACAAAAACAAACACACGCACAAAAACAAACACACACACACAAAAACTAAAACACACACAAAAACAAAAACAAACGCACAAAAAGAAAAACACACACAAAAACAAAAAACACACGCACAGAAAAACAAAAACACACACAAAAAGAAATACACACACAAAAACAAAAAACACACACACAAAAACACACAAAAACAAAAACACACACACAGAAAAATAAACACACACACAAAAACAAATACACACACAAAATGAAAAAACACAAACACACACAAAAACACACACACAAAAACAAACACACACACAAAAAGAAATACACACACACAGAAAAACAAAAACACACACAAAAACAAAAGCTCAAACACGCACACACAAAAAGAAAAAACACAAACACACACAAAAACACACACACAGAAAAACAAAAACACACACAAAAACACACACAAAAACAAAAACACACACGCACAGAAAATCAAAAACACACACAAAAACAAAAGCTCAAACACACACACACACAAAAAAACAAAAACAAACACAAAAACAAACAAACACACAAAAACAAAAACACACACAAAAACAAAAACACAAACACACACACAAAAACAAAAACACACACAAAAACAAATACACACACAAAAACAAAAACACAAACACACACACAAAAACAAAAACACACACAAAAACAAAAACACACACACACAGAAAAACAAAAACACGCACAAAAACAAAAACACACACAAAAACAAAAGCTCAAACAAACAAACACAAAAACAAAAACACACACAAAAACAAACACACACACAAAAACAAATACACAAAGAAAAACAAAAACACACGCACAGAAAAACAAAAACACACACAAAAACAAAAGCTCAAACAAACAAACACAAAAACAAAACCACACACAAAAACAAACAAACACACACACACAAAAACAAACACACACACAAAAACAAACACACACAAAAACACACACAAAAACAAATGCACACACAAAAACAAAATACACACACAAAAACAAAAACAAACACACAAAAACAAACAGAAACAAACACCCACAAAAACATAAACACACACAAAAACAAAAACACAAACATAAACAAAAACAAAAACACACGCAAAAAACAAAAAACACACACACACACAAAAACACACACACACAAAAACAAAAAACACACACACACAAAAACTAAAACACACACAAAAACAAAAACAAACGCACAAAAAGAAAAACACACACAAAAACAAAAAACACACGCACAGAAAAACAAAAACACACACAAAAAGAAATACACACACAAAAACAAAAAACACACACACAAAAACACACAAAAACAAAAACACACACACAGAAAAATAAACACACACACAAAAACAAATACACACACAAAATGAAAAAACACAAACACACACAAAAACACACACACAAAAACAAACACACACACAAAAAGAAATACACACACACAGAAAAACAAAAACACACACAAAAACAAAAGCTCAAACACGCACACACAAAAAGAAAAAACACAAACACACACAAAAACACACACACAGAAAAACAAAAACACACACAAAAACACACACAAAAACAAAAACACACACGCACAGAAAATCAAAAACACACACAAAAACAAAAGCTCAAACACACACACACACAAAAAAACAAAAACAAACACAAAAACAAACAAACACACAAAAACAAAAACACACACAAAAACAAAAACACAAACACACACACAAAAACAAAAACACACACAAAAACAAATACACACACAAAAACAAAAACACAAACACACACACAAAAACAAAAACACACACAAAAACAAAAACACACACACACAGAAAAACAAAAACACGCACAAAAACAAAAACACACACAAAAACAAAAGCTCAAACAAACAAACACAAAAACAAAAACACACACAAAAACAAACACACACACAAAAACAAATACACAAAGAAAAACAAAAACACACGCACAGAAAAACAAAAACACACACAAAAACAAAAGCTCAAACAAACAAACACAAAAACAAAACCACACACAAAAACAAACAAACACACACACACAAAAACAAACACACACACAAAAACAAACACACACAAAAACAAATGCACACACAAAAACAAAATACACACACAAAAACAAAAACAAACACACAAAAACAAACAGAAACAAACACCCACAAAAACATAAACACACACAAAAACAAAAACACAAACATAAACAAAAACAAAAACACACGCAAAAAACAAAAAACACACACACACACAAAAACACACACACACAAAAACAAAAAACACACACACACAGAAAAACAAAAACACACACAAAAACAAAAACACACACACCCACAAAAGCACACACACCCACAAATACATAAACACACACAAAAACAAAAACATACGCACAAAAACAAAAAACACACACACAGAAAAACAAAAACACACACAAAAACAAAAACACACACGCACAGAAAAACAAATACACACACAAAAACAAAAAACACACACACAAAAACAAAAACACACAAAAACAAAAACACACACACAGAAAAACAAACACACACACAAAAACAAATACACACACAAAATGAAAAAACACAAACACACACAAAAACACACATACAAAAACAAACACACGCACAAAACAAAAACACACACAAAAACAAACACACGCACAAAAACAAACACACACACACAAAAACAAAAACACACACAGAAACAAACACACACACACAGAAAAACAAAAACATACACAAAAAAACATACACCCACAAAAACATAAACACACACAAAAACAAAAACAAATGCACAAAAACAAAAACACACACAAAAACAAACACACGCACAAAAACAAACACACACACACAAAAACAAAAACACACACAGAAACAAAACACACACACACAGAAAAACAAAAACTTACACAAAAAAACATACACCCACAAAAACAAAAACACACACAAAAACGAAAGCTCAAACACACACACACAAAAACAAAAACACACACGAAAACAAAAACACACACACAGAAAAACAAAAACACACACAAAAACAAAAGCTCAAACACGCACACACAAAAAGAAAAAACACAAACACACACAAAAACACACACACACAAAAACAAAAACACACACAAAAACAAAAACACACACAAAAACAAAAACACACACGCACAGAAAATCAAAAACACACACAAAAACAAAAGCTCAAACACACACACACACAAAAAAACAAAAACAAACACAAAAACAAACAAACACACAAAAACAAAAACACACACAAAAACAAAAACACAAACACACACACAAAAACAAAAACACACACAAAAACAAAAACACAAACACACGCAAAAACAAAACCACACACACAAAAACTAAAACACACAGAACAACAAAAACAAAGACACACAAAAACAAACACACACCCACAAAAACATAAACACACACACAAAAACACACAAAAACAAAAGCTCAATCACACACACACAAAATGAAAAAACACAAACACACACAAAAACACACACACAAAAACAAACACACACACAAAACAAAAACACACACAAAAACAAAAACACACACAGAAACAAAAAACACACACACAGAAAAACAAAAACACACACAAAAACAAAAACCCACACACACACAAAAACACACACACACAAAAACAAAA